>NC_028641.1:2083070-2270208 GCF_001406875.1 Solanum pennellii | reverse complement strand
TATATACGATGACTCACGTGATTATTACAAAGCCCTATTTATTGATTATTGTGTTGACGAGTCGACCTTTTTCTTTCAGTCCAACTTGAGTAATGTGATCAACATTTATAGTTTGAGGACAGATTCTTGGAGAACACTCTATGACCAGTTTTAGGGCATTTTTCTAATAAATTTCCGGGTAAAACATATCAATGGGAAGCTTCATTGGATTGCATCAACTAGTTTTTGTAATTCCAATCTGTGCAACATCTTCTCTTTTGATGTAGCAAATGAGACATGGAGTAGCTTGGAGCTTTCCATTTGTGGAGAAGTCATTTCTAATTACAAATTGGGAGCTGTGGGAAGTTACCTTTCTCTAATTAATACTTGTCGTCTAGGTAATGCTACTTCTGATGTCTAGATTTTGAAAGATTATGGATTTTGGACAATCTTTCAAAATCTAGATATCCGAAGTAGTATCACCTCGACGACAAGTATAAATCACAAAAAGGTCGCTTTCCACAACTCCAATTTTGAAATTAGAATTGACCTCTCCACAAAATGGGAAACTCCAAACTTCCCTATGTTTCATTTGCTACATCAAAAGAAATGGTGTTGCACACATTGTGATTATGAAGACTAGTAGAAGCAATCCAATAAGTCTTCTCGTTGACAAA
Source organism: Solanum pennellii (assembly GCF_001406875.1). Classification (NCBI taxonomy): domain Eukaryota; kingdom Viridiplantae; phylum Streptophyta; class Magnoliopsida; order Solanales; family Solanaceae; genus Solanum; species Solanum pennellii. The sequence continues at coordinate 2,269,552 of NC_028641.1, read as the reverse complement.
TTTGCCCTAAAGATTTACTAGATAAATGCCCTGAAGTTGGCCATGATTCGTTGTCCACGAATCGACCCTCAAAATGTAAATGTTGACCACAATCTTCATTTTGAATACATCATCGTAAGAAATACAACAATAATCGATAGATAGAGCTTTATAACAATCACCTGAGTTATCTTATCCAAAACCGTATTTGGAATAGAAAAAAGCACCCCAAGTGGAATGAGGTACTTCCTTTGACTTCCTAATTAATGGTGGGTTCCATATATATGTCTCCCCCGAGTGATTGCACAGGCAAATCAAGCCATTGGAAGAACCCATATTGAAAGTTGATATGTTGGAGGATCTATGTGAATAGTAATATGTTGTTAGTTAAACTGAGGAGGGAGTGAACAACGCTTGAAATTTCCTTTGGTGCCTGGAAATAGAATTCTATGATGAGTATTTAATTTGAGATATGTGTTCACCAAATGAGGGATAGATATTGGTTGATGTCATGATTTTGAAATGAGCGTACATTTCAAGAAAGACTTGTTGGGCAACCTTAAGTGAATATCTATAAGGAGGCAATGAAGTAGGGTTGAAATACAAGGACATAATGAAAAGGAATGCCACGTCACCATCCAGAGTAATACCAAAAAAATTGACAAAAGAAAAGTAAAGAAGTGGAGAAAATAAAGAAAGGGACTAGACACAACAATCTCCCAAGATAGTGGAACAACAAAAAAATAGAGATTAAGGGAAATTCAAAAGGCAGAAGAACAAGAAGGGAGAGGGGAGTTGCAAAGAGAGCAACATAAAAGGGAGGGGAAGCCAATACAAAAAAATGGATAGAGAAAATGTTTAAGGGCAAAAACAACTTCACAAAGGAGAGTAGGTCGAAAATAAGAAGGGGGAAGAAGTAAGGAGAGAGAAAGCATTGCTAGTCAGAGTGAATTGAATTCTGAAGAAAAGAACAAGTTAATGGAGGGAGAAAATCACATGAAGGAAAGAAGAATCAGGTTCCAAATATGGGAAACAAATGGTTATCAAATCAATAGCATTCCTAATTTAGAGGAGATCACAAACGAAGAGAAACAAAGAAGGAGAGAGAGAGAGAGGTATGAGGATGAAGAAATTGAAGAAAATATAGACAAGGCGTCAAGGTATAGAGGATTATTGCCAAGATGGATCGGGCTTCAGGAGAGTGGAGCTAAGTCAATTGTCACTTCCTATGCAAGTGAACATAAGATTAGACAGTGGCATAATTTTCAGCAACTATCAATGGAGTGCATAAGGAATCTGAATGCAGATAAGTCAAACATTAGAACAATAACTATCAAGGCAAGAAAGATCAAATTTCAAGAGCTATTACTTCTGAATCATTTCAACAACAGACCTCACAATTATGATATTTACATAAAATGATTTGTTATTATGGGGCTTACTTAGTTGTGACCATTAAGCTACCTAGTTTAGACAATAACAACTTACATAAAATCTCTCCAGCAAAAAAAGGTAGTTTTGGGATCGGACGGGGAGTTAGAGATCCGAGTTTGGGAAGAAACTCCACAATGAAAGAGGTCAGGAGCATTTTGGATGTCTCCACTTATACTTTAGCTAGATAAAGGAAATCAAAGAGGAAGAAAGGAGGAAAAAAGGTAGATAAATAAGAAGGCCACTTACAGACAGTTGTGAGCTCAACCACAAGACTATACATCTCTAACAAAAGTCAAAATCACATCTGGGATCCATTGTTTCGCCAGAATATATCTGTACAAGTGAAAAGGAGGAAGTTAGAAAACAAATAGAGAAGGAAAGAGCAAGCTAAAAAAAAATCTTACCTCTGCGAGCTGAGAAGGAGGATTAACATGGCAAACAAGAAAAAGGTGTTAATGATCAACGAACAAAAGGAAGAGGAAGGTTGGATTTAATATAGATCCAGCGGCGACAAGTGGAGAAAGAAAAGGAACTCAAATTCGAAAACCCTATCTTCTAGGGTATATATATAGAAGTTGGTAGTTCCTTTTAATGGATTGGGCCAAGAAAATTCATTGTTTTGGGCTGATCTAATTTTTGAATCGGTCTTGTTTTGTACAAATTTATTTGAAATGAATAAAAGGAGCTACGAACTCCAATATTAATTAAAAAGTAAAATAAATCTTTAACAATATACATGTTTCAAAAGCATTTGTTAAAATTATTAATTACTCAAAAATGTACAAATATGAGTTTTCATCGGGGGTAGATTCAAATTTTGAAATAAGTTGATATAATATACTACACCTTCCACCAATTTTGTGTGAGTGTGTGTATATAGTTAATGACATACTAAACACGGAAGCAAGCATTTCACAAACAACGAATACGTTAGAAATGTTGGGTTTTCACGTGGAGAACTAATAGTCTCTCATTTTTGCAATATTAGTGCATTTTTGGTCCTCCCCTAAACTTTTGCCTATTTTTTAACATTAATTTTGCCTAATAGAGTTATTATTTCTACTAAATATATATGTTAAAAAATAGGCAAAAGTTTAGGGGAGGACCAAAAGTGCACCAATAGCAAACATGAGGGACTAAATGTGCTCCATGTAAAAAAAAGTTATTGGGTTATTGGTTCGGTTTTGGTTTTTACTGTTGTGTTACTGGGTTGGGTAAACTGATAACCCAATAAGATGGTAAAAATTTACTATTTTACCCTTCCTAAATATTAAATATCAACAATTTAATATATAACTAGACACTAACTATATCTACTTATTAGTACTCTATCCACTACACATTAGACCACTTTACTAGTCTTTATTGTCTACTCAAAACCTAAAGACGAAAGTAAGGGTTCACAATTTTAGCTATGTGATTTTAGTTTAATTTTAGTTTGAACTGGTAGGTTGTAGCTTTTTCAAGTTTGTAAAGGTCTGTGATTTGATTAACATAAGAAATTTCATACTATATTTTGGCGGTGACATTTAAATTGTAATTATAACCTTCGTACTGTATTTTCTCTTATTGATGCAGTTTCTCATTATCTTTCTTGTTTCACTATATCAAACATTTTAGAGAAGTGAGAAGTCATATAATATTTTATGGACATTTTCTTATTTGGTAAATCAATAATTAAACCAACAACGATAAAAAATCGATAAACCAAAAACCGATAAAAATATCGTATTGATCTATTATTGGGTTAGCTTATTAACAATTGAAAGTCGTTAAATCGTATTGCTAATACATAAAATCAATTTGACCGATGCACACTCCTATTTTAGCGCAAATATCATGATTGGGCTTTATTCGTGTATGACGATACGTTCAATATGTGGACCACCCTTTGACTACAAATTCAAAGACGTAACTATAGTAATATGTTACTTTTTTTATAAGGGACGTAACTATAGTAATATCTTACCTTTTTTATTTTCCACACCCCTAAATTGTGGACCGCCCTTTAACTACAAATTCAAAGACGATAAGGGGATATTCATACGTCCGTGTAGTTTAAGTACTAAAGTGAGCTTTGTTGTCAAGTTTAGGGATTTTTTAAATGTATTTTCCCAACTTAAAAAGAACTTTAATTTATATAGATATCTAACAATTTGATCTTCAGTAATTTTTAAATATAATTAGTAAAAAAAAAGCTTAGAATATATGTAGATGAACAATCAAATTTAAATAGCATCGAAAAACTAATCACTCTCCTTTAAATGTACAAAATAGAAAGGTAACTGTTTAATTTGTAAATTACTACAATCACAAAAAAATAAATAAATAAATTATTTATTAAGTTTATGAGTATAATTTTTTATATTTACATCGTTCTTTCTTTTTGAAATTTTTTCGGTGCTAGTAATTTATTTTTCAAACGAGGGTAATTTGGGCCTCCAACAATATATTTCATTGCCAGGAACTTCAAATAACATCATATTATATATCATTATATACTAATATTCGCTATATTATAACGGAAATTAACTTCCAAAGTTTAAGTAAAAGACAAAAATAACCCTAAAAAATTAAGTGACCATAATACCCTTCCATCAATATGTATCTCTTTGCTTCTTTTATCATACTTTCTCCGTCTTTATTTACTTATCAAATATTTCTTAATGTAATATTTATTTTTACTTGTTATTTTTAATAAATCAAGAAAAAATAATTTTTTTTTCTATCGTATCCTCAATCAACCAACATCGAATTAATGTCTTTGAAAAATGTTATATATTCGAAATCATATCAATTAATAGAGGTAAAATGATAAAATTCAATATAACAATTAATATTTTCTTAATAGGTATTTTAAATTAAAATTTGACAGGTAAAACGAAACCGAGGAAGTAAGAAATTTGAAGAGTTATAGACTAAATATTAATTAAATTATTAAATGCATGGAAGCTCAAGGATCCATATGAGAGTATATAAATAATGTTCTAATTTTACTATGGCAAAAGTGATGGTATTATTTTTATGTATTTAGAGAGTTCTTCAAATAATATATTGCTTGCAAATCACACAAAACAACTGGTAAGTATTTCTTTATTTTTTGTATAACATTTTTTTTTAGTTATTTATATTTCAATATTTCAATATTTCATATTCCTTATTAATGATGAAAATATAGATAATCATGATTAATGAAATTGATTTAATGGTTAAAAATCTCTGTTGATCTTTGTTAATTATTATGATTGAATTATAAGAAATCCAAAATAATACTTAATAAGAAAATGATTTTTGAGTTTTATTTTTGTCATAATATAACAACTAACATATATTGTAAAAATCTAAAAGATATGAAAAATGACACAAGAATAGAAAAAGAATAAATAGCAGTCATCTATGAAATATATATACATATATATATATATATATATATATATATATATATATATATATATATATATAAAAGATCAATACTTGATACTCTTTTACCATATATCTCCTTAATTAATGAATCTAATTTCTTTTATTGAATCATGACATTTTCTACAAAGGAAATAAAAATCTTAAAATATTAAAAATTAAAAAATAATTTAATATATGTATGATATTATCTCCTATCAAATTTAAAAAATATTTGTCTTACATGATATTATCTCCTACAAAGGAAATAAAAATCTTAATATTAGAAATTAAAAAATAATTTAATATAATGTATGTATATTGCCCCAAAACATAATAAACAGAAAAACAAAGAATTTAAAAAGAAGCAATTATTCATCAAAACACGTCCAAAGGACCGTTTGGACATACTAAAAAGCTACACTATTTGAAAAAGTAAAGTTTGTACTATTTGAAGAAGTTGAAAAAAAAAACAATATATTTGAAAGTAGAAATTATATTTGTATATATATTTTATTTTGATATTAAAATTATTTTCGAACATAAAACTCAATAATAACAATCACGCAATGCGATTTTACTGAGCGAAATTCTAGACATAGTCTAATTCTATGTTGTAAAGGTAGAAATATTGTTTCAAATAAATTTTCGGCACAAGTAAACCATACTAAAATCAGTAAGTTGAAAAAAATGATATTGATAAACTAATAACGGAAAAAAAAAATAGTTAAACGAAAGAATATGATAGTACTAGAGTTATTGATACTAAACACTAAAGGAATTTTTCTCATCCGTTCTAATCGCGATAGACAAAACTACTTGATACCTGATTACTTGTTATTGGTGGCAGGTATTTCATGAAATTAGTCGAGATGCATAAAAGTTGATCCGAACACTACGATCATAAAAGATACTAATATTAACAAGAAAAACTAAACGATGTTTATTTTACGTTAACTTTCTATTCTAATATATAATATTTAATATTTTAAAATAATTTTTTGAAAGAAAAAAAAAACATGATGTCCCCTGTAGTGTTAGATGACTTACAATTCATAGGTTGTCTTACGTAAGTCTCAATACATCAGCAAACATCCAAACAAATCCCAATTTTTTCTCAATTGAATCATTGTACGGGAAAAAAAAGGCAAGAATTATTGTACCCTGTTCGATTTTATATATATTAAAGACTTTGAAAGCAAAAGTAACCAATTAGAATGATAAAGAAATATTCTTTACTTACTTCACTAGGGATTGACTCATCACTCCCCTCAAGTCTTTGTGTGTTGTGATAATAGATTTGGTTGTGCTTCAGTTTCAGTCACTACTGCTGGGTAGTTTTTATTTTGCATAGTAAGTTACTTTCTCAAAGCCCCATGTGAAATTTTGCTTTGATTCAGTTTATTTTGTGTTGTTTATGTGTTTGAGGCTGTTGGGTAGCTGTTTTCTTGGTTTGTATGTTTTGTTGTTGTTTAAAGTTTGAATCTTTTTCATTGTTTTGTGAGTCTGACTGAATGTATATGATCGTGGGTGATGAAATTTCTGTAAAATTCCTGGTGGAAAGAATGTTTTAACTAATGTTACTAGTAGGTTATTTGTTGATCATTAGCTTTAGAAGAAGCAGAAGGAAAAGTTAACTTTAATGAAGAAAAAGAAAAGAGACTTTGTCATCTGTGCAAAAAGCTGTATAGAAGAGAGTGTAAAACCATTAGATATGGCTTGAGGTAGTAGTAATTTGCTAGACTGGTTAAAGTCAAGAAACCCCATATAGCTAGATGATTGACTTAAATTGGGGTTGAGTTAAGTTCAAGTGTTGTATCTTTACATGATAGATATCAGTGTTAGGTTCATCTTATTTGGGGTCCCATGTAAGCTCTTGTTGGGGAATGGATTGGTGATCATATCTTACTTGGTATCTGAGTTAGGTCCATCATGTTTAGGCTCCCGATGCATACTCCAAGTGGGCTTGCGCACAAAGGGATTTTAGAGTGGGACCCACATTGGTTGGGAATTCATTGGTGGTTGGTTTGTATGGACTTGGACAATCTTTTCCTTGTGAGTTAATCTTTTGGAGTTGAGTTAGGCCTAAGTGTCATATCTTAATAGGCCAAAAAATCTCATATGTGTACATCAATTAGGTTGATTTCTCTTTTGATTCGTCTTGCTGTATTTAGTGGTCTAAAAGCCTACAATTTTCATGTCTCAGACGTCTGGAAAATGTATAAAATAGGTATCTAGTAGTTTGCTGTATTCCTTTATATAGTTAGTCATAATTTTGCATAACTTTGTGGAGTCTAGTTTTCAGCACCTTAGACTGAGCATACTTTTAGATATCCTGCTTATGCAGCAGTTTAGTTGCTCACATGTTCGACAGATATGAAGCTCTGGGTTGTCCTCTAGTGAAGGTATGGGGAGAGCACAAAAGATAAATAGTTCAATGATCTTGCTTTTAAGTTCACTGGGTATGTGTGAAATATTGAGGATGCAGCTAAATTTGAATTGCATAGCATGTAGGATTCTCCTTTACCTAGTAACTTTTGGCTCTTCTTTTACCTAATATGGTGACACTTGTACCTTAATCTTGTAATTTCATTCCTTCGTTCTTTACAATTATTCTTACTTGTGTTACATCTGTATGTAGACTTCAGGGGGTATTCCAGTTGGTGATTAGCATTTGAAAGTCAAACTGCAGTTGGAATTTGGCTACATGGGAAAGACAATTCAGGTTTACGGATTCCCTTATCTTCTCTCTGCGGAAGTGGTCAAGTCATTCTTAGAGAAATATACAGGATATGGAACTGTATGTGCATTGGAGGTTAAACAGTCCAAAGGAGGATCTAGAGCATTTGCCAAAGTTCAATTTGCCGACAACATAAGTGCTGACAAAATCATCACTTTGGCTAATAACAGGCTGTATTTTGGCTCTTCTTATTTGAAGGCTCGGGAAATGAAAACTGATATTGTCCAACTGCGGGCGTATGTGGATCAGATGGATGGCATAACTTTGAATTTCGGATGTCAGATATCAGATGACAAGTTTGCAGTGTTGGGAAGTACAGAAGTTTCAATTCAATTTGGCATTGGATTGAAGAAATTTTTTTTCTTTTTATCTAGTGGTTCAGCTGACTATAAACTTCAGCTTTCATATGAAAATATATGGCAGGTTGTGCTCCATCGTCCATATGGTCAAAATGCTCAGTTTCTCCTTATACAGGTTTTTCAATTATTCCAAACCTTAACTTTTGTTTTCATCCTTCTCCCTGTGACTGGTCTTTGTGAATATTGTGACTATTTGATTATTGGTTGAATGCTACACAATTCTCATGTATTGGGTCTCTTACTGTTTGTTGATCCACTTCTTTTGAAGCAAAATCATTTCTGCTAACATATATTTATTTGTTGACTTCTGAACCAAATGGAAGGGGTTGAAATCCTATTTTTGAGAATTTTGAACATAAATTCCATTTCTAGAAACTGAACATGCATGAAGGCTTGAACAGACATTAAACTGGAAACTTACTAGCTACAGATCATGAAGCAAAGAAGCTTTAGAAATTACGAAGTACAAGCTCATAAGCATTAATAGCGGTTAGGCCCTCCCCGATATTGTTCTGCTTAAAGTCTTTTAAGGTTGGATGCTTGTGCGTTTATAAGCACTGCTACGTGGATAACCTAGCATCCTGTCCTAAATCCTAACTAACATGCCAGATTACCATATTCTCAGCCTATATTTTGATGTCAACATCCTTTTCGTTTATAAGAATATCTGTTGACATCCTTAAAGCTGAGTGTTTGAAATTCTTAACCTCTTTCATGAATATTTGCACTAGAACTTTTTTTTATCTAGTAACCATGAAATGGTACTGTCAACATCCAGATTTTTGAGGAAAATGTCTTTCATTTTTTTGAGCAGATTTTTCCATCAAAGTTATAAAATGTTGATTTCTGTTTTGTTTTTTTTTTGGTAAAGTAATTAAATTGTGTTGATTTTCTGTTAATATGCGCTCCTATTTTAAATTTAGAAATTACTATTACTACTATTAATTAGAGAGAGTCAGAAGAGCTTCTTGTCGTCCTGTCTACCAACCAAACGTATAATTTTGGAATTTTCTTTTTGAGTTCGCTATTTTTTTATTGCACTTCACGTAGCCGCGATAGATATCAGAAGGAAGAAACAAACTAGGCTGTGCATTGAGACAAAATCATGTGCTTTTATTTTATCTGGTTAGCTTAGGAAGGTGTTTTCTGTACTTCTGTATTCGTTGTCCTTTCTCATTGGTGGATACAGATGGCTTACTGTAGCTTCTTTTAAAAAAATTTGATGTGTTGACTGTTTTATCCTCTTTAGTTTGCAGTATTCGTAACTTAGTTGCTTTGAAATATTGCCACATAGCATTAGCTGCATCACGACACAGAATGCTGTAAGCTTATACGATTGATGAATCACAAACGAAAGCAGTCACTGCTCATAACCGTAAAAGAGGCAACTAAGTCTGTTAATTTAGTTGTCTGTAATGTGCTTTCATCATCACACCTTACTGTCCAAATTTACCATCTTGTGTTCTTTTAGTGTTTGATCAATACATGGAGTTTAGGTTTGCAAGTAAAGTTATTTTTCAAAAATTGGTGGTTAGATTGTTCATTCAATAATATTTCTTTCTCAAAAGTCTGTTCAATTGTTCATTAAATAATCTTTCTCAAAAAGGCCGTTCAGTTATTCATTCAATAATCTTTCTCAAAAAGACTTCGCTAAATAATTAGGGAATCTCTAGGTATATTGTAAGATGAACATCTATATTGCTCTTCGTTGTCTGTTCGATAATTACAGAATTTCTGTAAAAATTAATATTAAGATAGTTCTTCTTATCCTCATTATACTTTCTCTCTTTGCTCCCTAATCAGGAGTTTGTAATGTGTGAAAATATGTTATTTTTATCCTGAAAATCCATTCTAGTACCTTATTGGAGCTTTTTGTTTATGCATGATGTATTGCTCATCTCTATATTTTAGGGGCATGGTTATACATCTTTAAAATTGTAATTTATTTATTTATTTTAATGCCTTCTTTCAGTTTACAAGTTACTTTATAGTTTCAGTTATTTTTGGGGATTTTTGGTAGTTGAGACATTTTAATACTGCTATTTTCATTATTTTTTTTCATTTGCGAGTAATTTATGATCTGCCTGTCCTTGAGACACCTATTTTAAAGTATCAGATTGTTTATACTAAGTCTTGTAACAGGCATGTACACTGTTTATCATGTAAAAAAGACTGGAAAATTACTAGGTGGAAAATATGTGCATCATAGACTAGAGCCATTTGGATAGCCCTTGTCTGTTTAATTATATTATGTGCTTAGTTTCGATTAAAGAAGAAAAGTTGAAAATGGTTATAGAACATTTGTCAGCTTTTCAAATTTATAACCTTGGTGTCCAGGTTAGCTTGTGTGCACCTCAACGAAGTCCATGGGTACCTAATATCTCCTACCAACGACCAACACAGATCCGAGTTAACAATTTCTTTTTAACAACTAAAAATTCATGATGATAAGAAAAAACGTGTTAGTAAAGATGTTAAACTTGGGCCTGTGCTCTACACAGGCTTGGTACCGCTGGTTAATTAAATAAACCAAGCTTCTAACTTGCATATTTATATTAGTTAACAAATATAAGTCCACATTTTTCAAATTCTTCAATACTTGTGGCTTGTCTGCTCGTGATCTTTTAAGTTAAAGAACATGAAAGCAACTTTTCTACTGTGTTTGCAGAATGTCCTCACGAGTATAGTGCATCAGTTAATACTTCGCTTCATATAATTAAATTCTGGTTAGATCAGTAGTCTACTTTGCTGATTTATGATAAGATTCAGTATTGATTTATTCATTCAATTTCTATGATTTAGTTATTTGGTGCTCCTCGGATCTATAAGAGACTTGAAAACTCCTGTTATAGCTTCTTTAAGGAAACTCCTGATGATCAGTGGGTGAGGACAACAGATTTCCCTCCATCTTGGATAGGGCTATCTTCTAGCTTATGTTTGCAGTTTCGTAGGGGTGTTCGTCTTCCAAATTTCCAGGAAAGTTTTTTTCACTATGCAGAACGTGAAAACAATTTTACTTTACAGACTGGTTTCACCTTTTTCGTCTCTCAAAAATCAGCTCTGGTACCCAATGTCCAGCCTCCGGAAGGAATTTCAATTCCCTACAAGATTTTGTTCAAAATTAGTTCTTTGGTACAGCATGGATGCATACCTGGGCCAGCATTAAATGTCTACTTTTTCCGATTAGTTGATCCTCGAAGGAGAAATGTTGCATGCATTGAGCATGCCTTAGAGAAACTGTACTATTTAAAGGAGTGCTGTTATGATCCGGTGAGGTGGCTCACTGAGCAGTATGATGGGTATCTCAAGGGTAGACAACCTCCAAAATCTCCATCCATCACTTTAGATGATGGGTTGGTGTATGTAAGAAGGGTCCTAGTAACACCATGCAAAGTTTATTTTTGTGGTCCAGAGGTTAATGTTTCCAATCGGGTTCTCCGCAATTATTCTGAAGACATAGATAACTTTCTTCGTGTTTCTTTTGTTGATGAGGAGTGGGAGAAACTGTATTCTACAGACTTATTACCAAAAGCAAGTACTGGAAATGGTATCAGGACAAACATCTATGAGAGGATCTTATCAACTCTGCGGAAAGGCTTTGTAATTGGTGATAAAAAATTTGAATTTCTTGCATTTTCATCGAGCCAGTTGCGGGATAATTCAGTGTGGATGTTTGCATCAAGACCTGGCCTTACTGCAAATGATATAAGAGCTTGGATGGGTGATTTTTCGCAGATCAAGAATGTCGCAAAATATGCTGCCAGACTTGGTCAATCTTTTGGTTCCTCCAGAGAGACTTTGAGTGTTCTTAGGCATGAGATTGAAGTTATTCCCGATGTAAAGGTTCATGGAACCAGCTATGTCTTTTCTGATGGAATTGGTAAAATATCTGGTGACTTTGCTCATAGAGTTGCCTCAAAATGTGGCCTTCAATATACCCCATCTGCTTTCCAGATTCGCTATGGTGGATATAAAGGTGTTGTGGGTGTTGATCCGGATTCATCAATGAAGTTGTCTTTGAGAAAGAGCATGTCGAAATATGAATCAGACAACATAAAGTTAGATGTCCTTGGATGGAGCAAATATCAGCCTTGTTATCTTAATCGTCAACTGGTTACTCTCTTGTCTACACTTGGAGTGAAAGATGAAGTTCTCGAACTGAAGCAAAAGGAAGCTGTAGATCAGCTTGATGCTATCTTGCATGATTCTTTGAAGGCACAGGAGGCTTTGGAATTGATGTCTCCTGGGGAGAACACTAATATTCTCAAGGCAATGCTAAACTGTGGTTATAAGCCTGATGCTGAGCCCTTTCTTTCAATGATGTTGCAAACCTTCCGCGCATCCAAGTTGCTCGATTTGCGGACTAGATCAAGAATATTTATTCCAAATGGAAGAACAATGATGGGATGTTTGGATGAATCCAGAACCTTGGAATATGGTCAGGTGTTTGTTCAGTTTACTGGTGCTGGACACAGAGAGTTTTCTGACGATTTACATCCATTTAATAACAGCAGATCCACCAACAGTAATTTCATTCTGAAGGGAAATGTGGTTGTTGCAAAAAATCCATGCTTGCATCCTGGTGATATTCGTGTTTTAAGGGCTGTAAATGTTCGAGCGCTGCACCACATGGTAGATTGTGTTGTATTCCCTCAGAAAGGAAAAAGGTAAATTTTACGTTGGAAACCTATAACTGTTTACTTGTAAGTTTATAGAAGGCTTAACCATTTCTTGCCTGGTCTTACTAATGCTCTAATCCAAATTAGTTTCAAAGATAGTCAAATTGATTCTCGGGAAGCAAAAAGCGCCAGAGGGAGTAATTGACTGTCTTTCCTTAATTAGTTAAGATTCACTTGTATAATATCCCCTTCTCATGAGTCATGAGATGTAAAGGCATATTGAAATACAAAGAAGTCTTTTCTTCCTTCCCATATTCTACACTAACTTATGGGAGGAAATCATTTTCTTACTGGCTACGCAATTATTCAACTCGTAACTCTCCAGACTAGGTATGTATTTCAACTGCCTCCCTACCTCTGAGTTAGAGGTAAAGGTTTGCGTACACTCTACTCTCCTCAGACCTCACTTTGTGGTATCTTACTGGGTATGTTTTTGTTGTATAATTCATCAGTACTTCATCTATCTGGAATATTCTCAACTTTTGTTCATGGAAGAATGTGTTAACTTTATTAATTGTTCTTTCTAGTAAAAGTGTAAAACTAGCTTCCACCCTTGTCGACGCTTTCTATCTTTAATTCTTTTTTATGGCATTGTTACTCAAGTGTTAAAACTTTGATGACAGACCTCATCCGAATGAATGTTCTGGGAGTGATTTGGATGGGGATATCTACTTTGTTTGCTGGGATCAAGACATGATCCCGCCAAGGCAAGTCCAGCCGATGGAATATCCTCCAGCACCCAGCATACAGTTGGATCATAATGTCACAATTGAGGTACCCTTAGTTTCGAACAACTAGTTTTACTTCCAAAAGTATCATGCTTCTGATGCATCACTATGTTCAACCACTCTTACCTTACATGATCTTGATATTTTTCTTTCCTTCTAATCCTTTTTTTGTCAACGCTTCATATTAGTCCACTAATTCTATTGCTGAGACTACCTTCTCGAAGACTTAGATTCAGTCAAATCTAGTTTAGTGTGAGTGTTAGGTGCATCAACTACAGACTGGTTACTGTACTTTCTATTGCTGAGATCTCCTTCTCTAGGATCTATCAATTAATGAGACCAAAAAAAAAAAAAGGAACAGCAGTAACTCTTGAAATCATACTTATAAGATGTGTAGTGGCGATACAAGTACTGAGGAACTCTTCAGTATTTTTTGTTTGTTGTGGGGCAGGGGGGATTGGCCAGTATGTGCAAGTACTGAGGAACTCCCTTTCACCTGTCTACCTACTGCAGGAAGTTGAAGAGTACTTCACCAACTATATTGTGAATGACAGTTTGGGAATCATAGCAAATGCCCATGTCGTATTTGCAGACAGAGAACCTGATATGGCCATGAGTGATCCATGCAAAAAACTTGCTGAGCTCTTTTCAATTGCAGTGGACTTTCCAAAGACTGGTGTTCCCGCTGAAATACCATCTCAGTTGCGCCCTAAAGAATACCCAGACTTCATGGATAAGCCGGACAAGACCAGCTATATCTCAGAAAGAGTTATTGGAAAGCTTTTCAGGAAAGTGAAGGACAAAGCACCTCAGGCTAGCTCTATCGCGACCTTCACAAGAGAAGTTGCAAGGAGGTCATATGATGCTGATATGGAAGTTGATGGATTTGAAGATTACATTGACGAAGCTTTTGACTACAAAACTGAATATGACAACAAGCTGGGTAATTTAATGGACTACTATGGCATAAAAACAGAGGCTGAAATACTTAGTGGTGGCATTATGAAGGCATCAAAAACTTTTGACCGCAGAAAAGATGCTGAGGCCATTAGTGTTGCTGTGAGGGCCTTGAGGAAGGAGGCAAGAGCCTGGTTCAAGAGGCGTAATGATATAGATGACATGTTACCAAAGGCTTCGGCTTGGTACCACGTTACATATCATCCTACATATTGGGGTTGCTACAATCAGGGGTTGAAAAGAGCTCATTTCATTAGCTTTCCCTGGTGTGTTTATGACCAGCTAATCCAGATTAAGAAGGACAAAGCACGTAACAGGCCAGTTCTCAGTTTGTCATCTCTCAGGGCTCAGCTGAGTCACAGATTAGTGTTGAAATGAGATTCCACTCGAGCGTTAAGCTGATATATATATATAATGTAATAGGGTGTGATCATAAGAAAACTGTTATGCATTGTTGACTACCTTTTGTCTTTAAAACTGCATGAAGCTGCAACATATATGCAGTACTCTTAAAAACAGATGTACAGCTAAGTACTAATATGTATGTGATTTGAGTTTTATCTTTCTTCTAAACATGGTTCATATTATGCCTTTTGTGTTACGCGTAACCACAAGTCCTTTCTTAATATCCTTAGTCATAAATAATATTTCAGCTTATTTCCAAATACTGAACTTAAATAATTAAATCTAGTGAGACATTCATATTTGTGCCAACAGGATTTGCTGTGACCCTTCTTAATTCTATCAAAGATCTGAATGTCCATAAGGATGTGAAGAGAACGATATATCATTTAGTAACCTTTTCAGTCTAATATCTATTTGAATGTCTTTAGAGTGTCAAAAGAGAGTTTCATATCATCGAGTTTTGGATAGAAACATGCCCAAACAAAGCAATATGGCTACCAAAAATTCATTCATACAACGATCACGATCAACATGTACTCGCAAGGATACATTATATGAGAACTGTGTACTCAAAACCTACAGCAAATAGATTATTGAAAAATGAACAGAAGCTTCCTTGTGGATTTTTCGGCTTCCCACATTACTTGCAAGCTCCAACTAGCATTTGGCCTAAATTACAGAAAATAAAACCAGATTCGTTCCTACGTTCAGCAATTGCAGCAAGCTTATCCAGAGAATTACGGTGCCTAAGTCAAGTTCCTTGTATTATTTCCCTGATATCATACCCTTGGAGCTACACAAAAAAGAGTTTAAGAGGAAGAAATCAGACTAGCATATTCACAGAAAGCAACATGGCAACAAATACTGTTGCCATGCTTTAAATCACTATGAGGAGAAGATTACCTGAAGGAAGGTCAGAAGCAAAATTACACCAGAGTTCCATAAAGCATGAATTGTGATTGGGGTTAGGAGGTTCCGCGTTTGAGCATAAGAAAAACCCAGAGCAGTCCCTGAAAGCATGTCATTTTTCAGCTGAGATTAAACATGAAGAGAAGTGCACTGATAAGAAAGGGTAGAATCAATTTAAGTATTCGCCTCAACGGTGCTTCAATTCCAAACTAGTAGAGGTACACTACATGAACCCTTTGTATCCATTTTACTATGTTTGAATTCATTTCATTCCTCTAAAATTGAATAAAAGCTCAAAAACTACAGAAAGTTGTTGATCATGTCTTACAAGGTAAAATCAATTCTTACTATAACTATTTTCTCCTTCCCAAATAGATCTTTTTGAGAACTTTCAGAAGTAAAACCCAATTATGTTATTCCTTTTTGTAATTTCTGCTTTTCCTCTACTTTCATTCAGTGCCGTATACATTTAAGAAAATGGAAGCAATACCAAGAACAAACAACTGAGGAAATTGTCCAGGAGTGAGATGTGCAAGAGCAAATACAGCACCACTAATAACCGCTGCAAGCGGTGTAGGTACCCTGCAAGGGAAAATGGAAAAGCTTGAGAGACAATGAAGCATCAAGTCACATGTCGACAATAGACATGCATGTGTATATATGAATCAGCCACAAGTAATAAAGTCATAAGACAATTTTCTTCCGCTGATTTTTCTTTTATTCTTTTTGATGAAGTAGTGTTATAAATGGCATCAAGAAGATGCATGATAGCAAAATAGGTACAAAAGAGTTGAGTTTGTTAGCTCTATTACAATGAGCCTTATTTATGGATAGAGCTAACAAAGTCCAAAAGTCTTACATGTGGTCTCGTTTATTCATTTAAATCTACTTTTATCTGTTTAGCTCATGAATGAAATCCAAACAAGGTCAAAATGAATTTTACAACTCAACTCCATTTTGGGTTTGACAACCTCTCTCAATTGCTTTCTAGTCGAAGGATACAGAAAGGTCAGGCTATTGGTCTTTGCTAGCCTGTTTTGTGCTTGGCATGATGATATCTCAGATGTCCACTCAAAAAGAGTTATTGGGGGCAGCACTACTAATTCATATTCATCTTTCATGACAGGAGCTTCTAGACAATGAGGGAATATAAAAGTAAGATAGTAGATCAACTAGTGAAAAAAGAATGTTTACATGTTTATTGTGTTTTTATGCTCATAAGAGATAATTATCCAGTGGAGTAACAACGTTATCAAATCTTGAGCAATTCAAAACTTTTTGTCCCTTCTTTTTGAAGTTCTTCAACAAAGTCCGGGAGACTCAGACACATAGAGCCAGTTCTAACAAATGGGAAGCAGTAGTATATCTGAAATCAAATTTATAAAGAAAGAATTATACCACTTAGTCAGAGAGACCATAAAAAATCCTCTAAACACAGTCTCCTCGAGAATTGGAGCAAGTACACCGGTAATGCCCAGCAGAGAAGCAGTGCTACATAAAAAAAAGAAAGGTGGTTACTCAATTGTATATCATGCATAAGTACTCAATAAGTGGCTGGAAAGCCATCAACACAAAAGCAATTGACCTATTGATGACAGAGATAATTTACAGATGAACTTCAAACTTCCTTCGAAAATACCTGATACTTGAGGAGCCTATCAATGGGAGTAACCGAGCAAGCGCATCAGTCTGTAACAAGTTTTAAGGAATTCACGAAGGAAAAAGAAAACATCACAGGGGAGAAAAATGAAATTTAATTTGCTTCAAAGGTTATACAAAGAATGAAATTCTTAATCCGAGAGATTGGATGAACTGTTAAGTTCAATTCTAACCTCTCTTTGTGGCGGCTCACCATTGAAAGCAGACATTGCTACTCCTGTTAAAGCAATTGCACCTATTGCTCCCGCTAGACCAATTCCAGCCCACAAAAGCCATCCTCTCTGGAGATTGAAAGGTTCCTTCAGATCTGGAATACTAACAGATCATAATCAACCAAACTGTAATCATTTAGAGTGGAGGAAACTGCAATCCAGTTTTCTCACCAAACAAAGCAACAGATGAATGAATCATCCCATAACTTGGAAAATGCTAATTACCATAACGATATATGTCATCAGGAAGTGGTTGAGATGACTTGGTGAGAGTATAAAGGACTATTAGCACAACTGCAGTCGTTATACTGAAAAAAGAAATACACAAAACATCAGAATCATCAAGATTCGACACAATACGGAAACAATGCTAAAATGACTGTCCATACGCTTGATCAGCGAACAAAATTTCAGCCTTCTCGTCCAAGCTCAATGCTTCTACATCAAGTCCTACATAGGGTATTGACGCTGTCTCTATTAGTCCTGTCAAAACAAAACTGCCTGAATATTAGTTAGCTTTTTCCTCCCAAGACCAATACTGGTTACTAGTTACCCCATTATGCTTCCAAGTTCAAAGACAAAACGTAAATTTCAACTTATAAAGATATTTTACACCAACAAAAAGAATAAAACTACCATTTTCAGTTACTATCAAATAAAATGTTACAGTTCATAAATCTTCTGTCCTGCTCAGTTGCAATAATACATCCCATTATAAAAAAGGTTCAATCTTTTTACAATTCACAATAAAATAATACTTCATTACTCAGACATTCAAACCTATGTTGCTCAAACTCTCCAAAAATGATGCCACACACATGTCGGATCCTTCAAAAAAATGCACTACTTTTGAAGGATCCAACATGCACTAATCAAACATTTTTGAAAAGTCCGAGCAACATGTTTAAAACCTTAGCCAGGTAACAAAATTACACCTTAATCCACATGCAAGTGAAGAAAGTGAAACAGTTTGCCAATTCCATGGCACATCCCAGCGTCTCAAAATTGGCCAATCAGGTCCACCTCCCTGTAGAAAAAAAACACACACACACACAAAAATTACTCACAGAGAAAAACCAATCTAAGAAGCTCATTCCAAAAGCATTCAAATTTATCATTTTCAATTTCAAGATTCCATTAACATAGCACAATTACTTCCACCTAATATATACATAGCATAAAAAAAGATATACCCTTAATCCCAATTTGAAGTTTATTATACTTACTTTATAACCAGGACCATTTCTGGGACTAGAAAAACATATAGTAGTGAACCCTCTTGTAGAACCTTGACTAGGAGCTGAATCTTGAAATTTGAGAAATGGGGCAATAGAGATTCTATGTGATTTCTGAAGAAGGGGTTTTGATGAATAATAAAGTTTTGGTGAAAGGGGTGAAGATTGAGTGAGAGTTATACATAAATTGCCAGCCATTGTTTGAAAGTTCAAAGCTTTGAAGAGAATTTGGAGTTTTGGTGAAGATAAGGGGCTAAGGATTGTGGATGTGTGATTTTTGAGAAGTTTAGGGGGTGAAAAGAAAATTAAAATGGAATAGAAGTACCAATATTGAAAGAGAAAAATGATACTCCCTTCGTTTAAAAAATGAATTTTCTTATTTCTTTTTTAATTTGTTTTAAATTCCTTTTTGGTAATACTTCAACTTTTAACTTTCCATCTAGTATATTTAATACCACAAGATTAAAGCGCAATAAAATTAAAAAAAAATTCTTAAATTCTATTCCAAGTCGAACTAAAATATCTTTTTTTAACAAAAAAAGTATATATAATCCCAAACCTTTTGATTTAGAACGAATATAGCCTCGTTTTAAAAAGTCAAATGCATATATAGGACATTTGTTATACTCTCTATCTTTAATGAGAAATATATTTATTCTAAATTGTAAATTAAGGGGGTGTATAATATTCCTCTTGTGATATTTGCATGTTAATTCCCTCTTGATGTATAGTACATAGTGCAATTTGCTCGTTATGTGTGCTAGTTACACGTGTCATCCCAAAAATGAAAATTTAGAATATGCAATTAAAGTACACAAGACACGTGTCATATACAATAAAAAGTAAATAAATACATTTAATAAATTCATTTTACGATACAATTCAGACAATTTTTTGTACAGTCTTTGTTCATTGGCTTGTTGGCTTAAAAGAGAAGAGAAATCCACAAGTTCATTCACTAATAAAATAGGCCCAGTTTCCACTACAACCAACACTACTTTTAGCTCGAGGCGCGATCTAAATTTAGTTGAAGTTTTAATATGAATTTCAAATATCAAGTGAAAAATTAAAAAAATTATTCATTGTAATGTTATTTTTTATTTTCTAACCAATGTCCGAAATTAATATAGGAGTTTCGACTAAATTTAGATCGCGCTGTGCAGGACTTATTTGAAGGTGAAGCTTCCAATTAAATTCTCTATATATTCAGAACTCAAATTCGAGACATCTATTTAAGGGTGAAGTACTTCCACCAATACGCGACAATCTATATTAGTAATTCATTACAATGTTTGTACCTTAAAAGAATCGAAAAAAGTTATAAAGATTTTATAGAAATGTATCTAGTAGTGAAGTATAACTTGCTCATTGCTTAATCGTGTTAGGTTTTATTTGCCCTAAATTTCTTACCATAAATAGGTTTTCCTTTTAGGAAAAGGATTTGGATTGACTAATCCTTTTTCTGAAAGGAAAAGGTTTAGGACTCTATAAATAGAGGCATGTTCCTTCTAACTTAATCAGCATTCACAATGTAGTCTTAAGGGCTTTGAGAGTTTTGGTTAGGGGGAGAATTTATGGGTCACAAGCTTGATACGTTATCACTTGTGTGAACCTCCCATGTATTCCGAGTGAATTGGTTGAGGTTGTTTCCCTCTGTATTTTGTACTCTCATATTTATAGTGGATTGCTCATCTCCTTTGTGGACGTAGGTCGATTGACCGAACCACGTTAAATCTTTGTGTCTTTTGGTATATTTCTCGTTGTCTTCTTACTCGTGGTCTTTCGAGGTTTGCTTTGCTAGCTTCCGCGTTTACACCTGCTTATTTTCGGTCCTAACAAGTGGTATCAGAGCCAGATTCAATGATGGAGTCAGGTTTAGTGGTTCGATAATCGATGATTGAACCAGGTTATAAAGAGGTGTTCATCTTGATGGGTATAGTTCTAGCCGCAACTTTTTTGACAGTAATGAAGATTTTGTTGGAGAAATTGTTTCAGAGAGGTTCTCTGTGTTGAGACATAAATTTTGCAAAGGAGATTATGGAGAGGAGAAGCAAGTTGTTGAAGATTAAGTGAAGAAGGTGGACAAATTTATTTTGTCAGAAATTCAGGCCAAGGGGGAGATTTGTTGGGTTTTATTTGCCCTAAATTTCTTACCATAAATAGGTTTTCCTTTTAGGAAAAGGTTTTGGATTGACTAATCCTTTTCTTGTAGGAAAAGGTTTAGGACTCTATAAATAGAGGAATGTTCCTTCTAACTTAATCAGCATTCACAATGTAGTCTTAAGGGCTTTGAGAGTTTTGGTTAGAGGGAGAATTTGTGGGTCACAAGCTTGATACGTTATCACTTGTGTGAACCTCCCATGTATTCCGAGTGAATTGGTTGAGGTTGTTTCTCTCTGTATTTTGTAGTCTTATATTTATAGGGGATTGCTCATCTCCTTTGTGGACGTAGGTCGATTGACCGAACCACGTTAAATCTTTGTGTCTTTTGGTATATTTCTCGTTGTCTTCTTACTCGTGGTCTTTCGAGGTTTGCATTGCTAGATTCCGCGTTACACCTGCTTATTTCCGGTCCTAACAAATCGTACTTCTATAAATAGCTATGACACTGACAACTACTTTTGAGGAGCTTTTGTTAAGGGTTTGAATGTTCCATATTAAGTTATTAACTTTTTATTCAGATGATTTTGTGTTAATTAGAATTGATTAAAATTTATTAAAACTAGTATTAAAAAGATTTAACCATATAAATTAATAGTTAGATTTTTGAGATCTTTACTTTAATTACTAGTGTTTGAATAATAATGGAAGACAGCAAAAAGGAATGAAAAATTGAAAATGCAAATGATTACACTTGTTTCATCCATTAAAAACTATTATATTGATACTTCATCCGTTCTTAATTTTTTTTATAGTTATTTTAATTATTTATTTATTTTAACAAATAAAAAAAGAATAAAGCTTTTTATCTATCATATTCTCAATTAAAGACTTATTATTTTAAAAAATATAAAATTTTTCATAAGTTTCATAATTAAAAGAAGTAAAATAATAAACGCACAATATTATTAATTATTTTTTAATAAATATTTCAATTTAAAAATAAACAAGTAATTAAAGACAGAAAAAATATCTAACTATCAATCCCAAAACAATACAAGTCTAATCTCTTGACCAACGTGACTCTACGAAAAAGACATAAACAATAATTTATTTAAATAACTCTCATAATTAATTAAATTAAATAAAAAAAAATTATTAGTATTGTGGCAATACAATCGAAACATATAAATTTAATTGTAGATCTTTAACTCGTGCTAACTATCATGATCTGAAAATCAGATATGTTTTCTTTCAAATGTTAACTTTTAGATAATATTTGAACAAATAACTTATGAAATTTTTCAATAAAAAATCTCTACATCTTAAATGTTTTTAATTATTTATTGAGCCCAGCATAAACTATAAATTAAAAAAAATTAGGCTAGATCTCTGGTGTTAATTGAATATGAACATGCTGACAAAGTGACAATATAATAATGCACGATAGAGAAAAAGGCAAAAATATGAAGACATTTTTTCCCTTTTTCTAATTTAAGTAATGAAAAATAAATACAAATTTGTACTATATGATTACTTTATGCATATTTAGTTGGATCTTGATCCTGAAAACTTATTTTAGTATATATATATTTAATTTACCTAAAATATTAATAACTGAGATAGAAACTTAATAGTCTTGTCGGTTATGGTAAGTAACATATAACTTTTTAAGATATGATTTTAATTTTATTATTATTGCTTCTTCAATTATGCCATTATTCTTATCACTTAGCTAATTTTATCCTTTACTATTTTTATACTCAGAATTTTCATTAACCTTTTTGGCATAGCAAGTCAGAAGAAAAAAAAAAGGAAATTTTCTTTTTGAGTTATTTTGTTTAATTTTCTAATGACACGTATGTTTAATTCGCAAAAAATTGTTTTAGATAAAAATATATTATGATTCTTATTTTTTTTTATCAAAAACTTGTTTTTTTAATTTTTTAATTAAAAAATTGTTTTCAAATTTTTAATCAATCTTTTTTTAAGGGAAAAGGCTCAAATATGTCATTAAAATTTCAGAAAAGACTCATTTAAGTCATCAGTCAAAAGTTTAGCTCATTTATGTCATTACCGTTAAAAAAATGCTCATTCATGTCATTATTTTTTAACGGTGGTTCGCAAAACCATTTTAACACGTGGTCAATTATAATTCGATTATATCATCATTTTTTTTAATAAAAAAAATCAAAAAACAAATTCAATATTTATTCAGAATTTTGATTTTTTAATTTAAAAAATTGATGACGTGACCAATTATAGTTTGGCCACATCATCAATTTATTTAATAAATAAATCAAAAAATTATTAATTCATTTTTTCTCAGAATTATGATTTTTTAGTTAAAAAAATTGATGACGTGAATAATGACACGAATGAGCCTTTTCTTTAACGGTAATAGTATAAATAAGCCAAACTTTTAACTGATGACATAAATGAATATTTTTCTAAAGTTTAATGACATATTTGAGTCTTTCTTTTTTAATTGGTTCTTTTTTTTTCAATAATATAATTGTGCTTACATAAAGTAACAAGACTGCATTTATGAAACATTAATTAAGTAGTAGTTCCCATGTCTTCCTCAAACGTACGCAAATTAAGGATCTCCTAAATTTTCAGCTAATTATGAGTATTTTTTTAATCTGATTTTGAATTTTAATGGGATTTATAAATAAAATATTATTATTTTAAATTTAATAATATTTATAATCTTAGATATTCTAAAATTAAATAATTTTAAAAAATATTTAAGACCAACAAAACTTAATCAAAAATAAAAAATAAATTATAAAACCACCGTCAAAAAGCGTTAAATTCTCAAAAGAAAGGGGCAGTTAGTCTACGTCGTGGTCCACACTATATCCCTGGTCCACCATCCCAAAATAGAACAAACATCCTAGGGGTCCCACCCGTTTACTAAGGCATCTGAATAATCAATATTTCATTGATTAAACGATCTCGACCGTCCATTTCTATTTCACTAGAAAGACAACACCTACTTGTACTTGCCATTGAACCAAAAAGAGATTGAATGCTATTTATTCCATTTTAAAGATTATTAAAATACTTGTTATAGATAGTTCGGAAATGTAAAAAGAAAGTGCGTAAATATTTCAGAGAAAAGATGTGAAAGGTTGGTTATAGGAGCACTCGAAGAGATAGTGATATTGCGGCAGGCTGAAAAGGTAATAAGTAATTAAATAAAATATGATGCAAGTAATTTATATTGCCGATGACACTGTATATGAAGGAGTGAAGGTCCTGTATCAAGGTAAAAGGTTAATAGAGATAGAGTGTTGTATTTACCTGTGAGGTTTTACGCTTGTTAGTGCTTGTAATCGCACACTTGTAATTCTTGTTTTTGATGTGCTTAACACCATGTGTTATTTATTTTGTTTCGATTACTACTTGTACACTGCTTTTCTTATTTGCTATACTTTCGTCGTTGTTTTCTTCTTCTTTCACTTGAATTTAATGCACTTGAGCAAAATGTCTTTTGACAACATCTCTACCTCAATGAAGTAGCGATAAAATTTAGGTATACTCTATCATCCAGCCTCACTTAGTGAGGCTTTGTTGACTATTATAATTCATTTATAATTGAGACATAAAACACACTTAAATATACTTTAATTTTGTCATTCATTCTCCGTCTCCGTATATATATATTTTAAAAAATTATAATAAAAAAAAGGAGAAATCAGAAAAAAGTAACCGCGCGAATAGTCAATTAATTATTTTATTAAAATTTACTTCTAATTTTAAGTGGGAAATTTTAATTTTTTTAAAAAAATTAAACTAAGATAAACAAATTAAAACGAAAATGTAGGTCACATTGTTGATTTACCACCCCTAATTTTTCACCTTTTTTGTCTCTTCAAACTAAAAATAGCTTCAACCTTAGCACCGGCAAAAGTTCATCTTCTCCTTGCTAGATTTTTACTAAAATACAATATAGGTCCCTCATTTTTCAATCAATTTGCGCGTGGGTCCCTTTTACAGATCTGGGATCTTATTGGTGCACACTTTGTACCTCAAATTTTCCATTTTTATATATATTATATTTATTATACTAATAATAAATGCGAAAATGATTTCTATTATTTAGCAAACTGAAAACAACCAAACCCGAGTTTTCACTTTCTTCAGAGTACCATTTTTTCCCGTCTTTGTATGATAGATAGAGAGAAGGAGACGTGTGATTTTGATGTATTTGGTTAAAGAAATCATCAAGAAACGATTTTTATGAATTAAAGTTTGGATTTTTGAAGTGGGGTTTGTGTTAAATTTGTTTCTTGATTAATTTTTTGGAATTTTTTAAGGACTGGACCCATAACCCATTGCTGTCTGTTGATAAAGGAAAAGAAATAAAGGGGAAAGAAGAGATTTTGGAGATCATTTAAGGAATTGTTGGAATATTTTCATGCCATTGGTATGTGATTCTTGAATCATGTGTTAGCTGTGATCTGTTTATTTAATCATTGGAACTTTGTGATTTGGATTTGATTTCTTGTTTAGTTGATTCATTTGACAGGTGGGGTTTGTTTAAGAAAAGTTTTCTTGAGCTCATTTATGTTTTAAATCTGGTCCCTTTTTTGTTTTTTTTTTTTGTTTTTTAAGGTGATGTTGATCATTGATTAGATTAGCTGATTTAAATGAAAAGTTGTGTCGTTGAGCATTTATTGTGGTGTGTAATTCATGGATAAAAGGTTTCTTCTTTGGTAGTGCATTGTGTTTGTTTGATGTTTTTGTTTTATTATGTTTGGAGTAAAGATATGGTTATTTAACTGTTTGGTTAAAGCACTAGACTGTTTAGTGTTATGTAGACCAGAATTCTTGAACTAGTAAAAGATCTGATTTTGATCCTTAAGAAGTTTTGAATGCTTAAAAGATCCAATTGTTGTGGGATGTCCAAGAAGGGACTTTTGAGTGTTTGAAAGTTATGCTGGTTTCATCACTATGCTGGATCTGCAGTTATTCAACTTCTGATCATATCCCTGGCTTGAGGAATGAGAGCTTTATCTGATCTAAGTCTACCTTTTGGTTTTAGTTGATCTCGACTAACTTTAGGAACTTAGATAACATTTGACATGAAAGGGTTGGCATGGATCCCTTACATTATGAGAGTGATGTGAGGAGGAACTTTGAAAGTTTTGTTTGAAATAATAAGTCTATGTGTAGAAATTTAAGATCTTGAGACCTCAATAACCATTTATCACATTCTGAATTCTGATCTAGCTACAAGCTTGTATTTTTCTTACTCTAAATTATGAAAGGCCATGTTATATGCAATTAGTGATGTCTTGGTTTCCTTGCATCTTTTTATCACTTGAGGAAAATGTGCATCTGCATTTGTATTTCCTTTTCAATCCTAACGAAGTACTGAAATTATTTCAGGGCTGCAATGGCGGGCAAAAACTCAGGGGATAATAGGACTAGGACTTCTGTATCAATATTTATAATAGCTGGTCTATGCTGCTTCTTCTATTTACTTGGAGCATGGCAAAGAAGTGGTTTTGGGAAAGGAGATAGTATAGCAGTGGCTGTCACCAAGACTGCTGGTGAGAATTGCGATGTACTACCAAATCTCAATTTTGAAACTCGTCATGCTGGCGAAGCAGGTGGTACTGATGAGTCGGAAGAAGTCGAGGAACTTAAGCCATGTGATGCTCAGTACACTGATTATACACCATGTCAAGATCAAAAGCGTGCTATGACTTTCCCAAGGGAAAATATGAACTACCGAGAAAGGCATTGTCCACCTCAAGAAGAGAAGTTACATTGCCTTATTCCAGCACCTAAGGGATATGTTACCCCATTTCCGTGGCCAAAAAGTCGGGATTATGTTCCCTATGCCAATGCTCCATATAAGAGCTTGACTGTTGAGAAGGCTATTCAGAACTGGGTTCAATATGAGGGTAATGTGTTTAGGTTCCCAGGAGGAGGGACACAATTCCCTCAAGGAGCAGATAAGTATATTGATCAGCTTGCTTCAGTCGTCCCAATCGAGAATGGGACAGTTAGGACTGCTTTGGACACTGGTTGTGGGGTATGTTTCCTGCTTCGTGAACTGTTTTCTTCTCTAAACACATGTGTCTTTGCTTACATGGGAAGTATATGTTATTCTGTTGCTGTTTTGGCTAAGAATTTCTCAAATTGTGCTAGGTTGCAAGTTGGGGTGCTTATCTTTGGAAAAGGAATGTCATAGCAATGTCATTTGCCCCAAGAGACTCACATGAAGCTCAGGTTCAGTTTGCTCTGGAAAGGGGTGTGCCTGCTGTTATTGGTGTACTAGGAACAATCAAAATGCCATATCCATCTAAAGCCTTTGATATGGCCCATTGTTCTCGTTGTCTAATCCCATGGGGAGCTGCTGGTATGTATCTCATGTTGATATCCAGAAAAATGGTTGAATTTTTAGAATTAGAGAGGCATTGTACTTGTTTGTCTGTATGTTTTAGCTAATTATTTCTTTCTGATGATGGTTTTTTAATTGCATGAATTGTTTATTCGTCATGTAGATGGAATCCTCATGATGGAAGTTGACCGAGTTCTTAGACCTGGAGGCTACTGGGTGCTTTCTGGACCTCCTATCAACTGGAAGGTCAATTTTAAGGCCTGGCAACGCCCCAAGGAGGATCTTGAGGAAGAACAAAGGAAGATTGAAGAGGCTGCTAAACTTCTTTGCTGGGAGAAGATATCTGAGAAGGGAGAGACTGCTATTTGGCAGAAAAGAAAGGATAGTGCCTCGTGCCGTTCTGCACAAGAAAATTCTGCAGCCAAAGTTTGTAAACCTTCTGATCCAGATAGTGTCTGGTATGTCATCATACTTAATAGTTCAATTGTATGTGTTGGAGGTTCTCAGATCTTCTCTTGGGAAAATGAAAAAGGTGAATGTGCTTCATGCGTCCCTATTCCTATGAGTGGCAGCTCTATTCTACTGTGAAATAGGTTTCTTGAGGTGCTTTAGAAATAAATTAGATCATGCCACCAGTAAGAATTACTTGAACATGAGAAACTTGTTTCTTAGATGAATAGCATGTCAAGAAGGTTCAGTATGCGAATTTGAATTGTCTAGGTGGCAGAAAACTCACTAAGTATGCAGGATAATCCATTTGCCATAATCTGATAAGGTAAATATCACATTGTTAACTTACTAAGCGAACTGCGTTATAGAAGTGGCTTAGTGCATGCTACAACTTATCTCAACTCTCCAAGCCAAGGCCCTTCCTAAAAAAGCGAAAAGAAAAAGGATAGACTGAGGTTCTTTCATTACATTGGACATGTTACTGTCAGTTTAAAAATTTCTTTAATGATTTAAGCTGTATGTTAGAAGTAAGATTTTCCTTCATATTTAGTTACATCCTGGTTTGACCATAGAAGCAATTTAAATAACTTGTTCTGCACTACAATCTGTTCTCCTATTCTCTTATCAAGAGTTCTGGTCATCTAATTATTCGACAGCCACTTCTGCTTATTAAGCCAGCTGAAATTGTTCAATTGATGCTTAGTTCTTGTTGAACACAATATATGTACTACCACAGGAATGCATCAACTGATAGCTAATAGCACGATGAACAGCACTGTCCTGTTTTGATGACCATAAACAAGATAACCCTTGCTTCATTTTGTCCAAACTGGTTTCTGATAGAATTGAGTATTTTAACTGGTTTAATTTACAGCTTTTAGTTTTGGCATTTCCAGCGAACGTAAAGTAATTCACATTTTATCTATAAATGCCTTTTTGTGCTGAATGTGACAGTAGGATTGGTATTGTATTTTGAATAATTCGTTATTTTGCAGTAAGTGATACAACCCTGAAATCGGTTGTTGTATATTGAAATGCATGATTACTGTGTTTTGTTTGAGGCAGCTTCAGTGGTCTTGATTGTGTTCATATTATATCAATGTTGAAAACAAGCTCATGGCTGATCCATTATTTTTACCTCTTTGGTTCAGGTACAACAAAATGGAAATTTGCATAACACCAAACAATGGTAATGGTGGAGACGAGAGTCTAAAGCCATTCCCTGAGAGACTTTATGCTGTTCCTCCAAGAATTGCCAATGGATTAGTTTCTGGAGTGTCTGTTGCGAAATATCAAGAAGACAGCAAGAAATGGAAGAAACACGTAAGTGCTTATAAGAAGATCAACAAACTCCTGGACACTGGAAGGTACCGCAACATTATGGACATGAATGCTGGACTAGGAGGTTTTGCAGCAGCACTTCATGATCCCAAGTTTTGGGTTATGAATGTTATGCCAACAATAGCTGAGAAGAATACTTTGGGAGTTGTATTCGAACGGGGACTGATTGGTATCTATCATGACTGGTACGTACTAATAGGGGATGAATGATCTATAGTTCTGATATTGAGATGATGATGTAGTTATTGGTGTCTCCTTATAATCTATCTTTTTAGGAATTACTCTCGTTGTCTCCCTCATAATCTGACTTTTTAGGAATTCAGTCCGTGTTTACTCTTGTCATGCAATTTCAGTCTCTGTTTACTGGTGGTCCTTCTCTTTCTTCAAAATTTTTCATTATAGCTTTTTACTCTTGCATTTCTTTCAGACTGATTCTGAAAAATGTTTTTCTTGAGACAAAGGGTCTATCAAAAACAGTCTTTCTACCCCACAAAGGTCTGAATACACCCCACCCTCCCCACCCTCCCCACACCCCACTTGTGGGACTCTACTGGGTACGTTGTTATTGTTGATTTAACAGATATAGGACCATATGATAGAAACTCTCCTTTCCCCTGGTTCAACGTGTTTTGTTTACATGCTGGAGATAAGATCAAGACTTCCACCCTAGTAAATGTCTAAATGTGTTGAAAATAGATGACTACTGCATTTTGTTTTTGACGAAATTCTCTATTATGAGTCCATGAAAATGTTTCACAAATGCACCTAAGATCCATATATACAAAAGTAATTTTCTCATTTGTTTCTATCAGAACGTACTCATGCTTTATTGAAATAGCAAAAAGGATGTCAAGAAAATGCAGTATGCTGTTTGAGAAAATAACTTGTATCAAATTTATCTTTTTTTTGTTCACAAGGAAGATACTAGTGTTATGTTTTACTTTATTTCTTTTTATTTCTCTTCCTTATGTAAGAGAAAGCTATCCTCTGATCATATAGTTATCTTCTGATTCAGGTGTGAAGCATTTTCTACATACCCAAGGACATATGATCTCATTCATGCTAATGGCCTTTTCAGTTTATATAAGGACAAGTAAGTTTTTATCTTCGCTATTTATTTATATTGCTAATTTACTTCGTATGTTATTCATTTAGATAAAGAGCTTAATAGCACTGTGGTATTGCAGCTCCTTTATTGAAGGTCCTATTGTTGGCCGTGCCTAGTTGCTATTTAAGTAAAAAGGTCTAATTAATTGTGATATGATAAGAGCAAAGGTAACTTAAGTAAATATACACTGATAGTAGATGATCATCCACTTAAAATTTTAGGGTAGTAACCTTCTCAGTATATGGTATAATGACTGATATTTGAAGTACCGGCAGAAGTTTGCGTGTGCTGTGGCTAAATCCACCGTCATTTCTCCTTTTTGCTGCTGTGACTTCATATGCTGTTATTCGTAACTGCACTGTTCTTGTTGAAATAGAAATGCCAACTCGTCACTCTGGCAACTCATATCTCCCCCACCTACTGATCCCCAGCGAGGAAAAGAATAAGAGCCAGTTAAAAGGAGCTATAGGAAAAAAATAATAATTGGTAACATCGACTAAATTAGCATTTTTTAATTTTATAGGTGTGACTTTCAAGACATTCTCTTAGAGATGGACCGTATTTTGCGTCCAGAAGGAGCTGTCATTCTAAGAGACAATGTAGATGTACTGATCAAGGTGAAGAAGATAATAGGAGGCATGAGGTGGAACTTCAAATTGATGGATCATGAGGACGGTCCCCTTGTTCCCGAGAAAATACTGGTTGCTGTCAAACAATATTGGACTCTGGGTGATACCAACTCCACATCCTCACAATGAGATGCCACCGAAGATGTTGTCTGACCATATGAACTCGTATGGATCAGGAAGACCAACATCTTATGAACACAAAATCCATGGTTATGCAAGACGTTTCACCCCTAGAAATTTTGATCGAGCAGGGTCCCTTGACAGGTGACTCCACGGCATATCTTTAGTCTTGATGGATCCATAAATTATACCAGATGATTTAGCGTTTATAACTGTCTTCATTTTCTTCTCTGTTCCATGTCTCGTTTGATAATGACTCTAAAAACTGAGCTACATGGGATTATTATGAAGCTTTTCGAAAGTCCTTAGAAACATTTCTTCCCTCGATATATAGACTCTGTAATGTGTTGTTTAATTAAAGTGGAAATTTGATCTAGTTGATTTCTGATATGATATCTTGATTCAGTAGTTGTTTTTTCTTCAATAGAATGAGAAAAGAGCAAAAAATACAAAATGGAAGTGCACAGGACACTGATCTGATCACAAAAATCATAGACATTACTCTGCACTTCTTTTATATTTGAGGTTATTGTACCTCAAGTTACACTTGGCTAGCCAGGGGTGGAGCTACAGTTTTAGCATCGAGTTAGACAGAACTCGTAAACTTTATTTTCTAGAATTCAGAACACATAAACTCAATATTTTAGTTCGGACTCTCTGGCTTTGAATGACAAGTGATAAGAGTTGTCAGTAGGCTACTAGGATTGGTCAATGATTTGAGAAAAATTTTGTTACCATCTGAAACTTAGATCTAAATTCAGAGTATTAGCCATCTGCACCTAAAAACTAAGTCAAATAAGGCATAAAACAAGTTCCAATGGTACATACGCCTTTGAGTTCGATAAATCTGTGAGGTCAAAACGGACAATATCTGATTAAGTGTGAAGGAATCTTAACCATCTTACACCGCCCCTCGGCCCTCGGTGGTGGGACTATACCCCACCTTACATGTTGGTAATTGAGTTGTAAAATTTTGTGTTGTATGCATCAAGTAGTATTTGCCGACAAGGAGCATGTACACATGAATGATCTAAACATTATTGATACCAAATGAGTTAAAAATTTATTATCTGTTCATACTCAGATTTGATTGTAAATGTTGTTAGATATTGTGAATCTTGTGTGGCCAGCAGTCTTTATGGGCCAAAATTCACATAACTCCATAAAATTGACTTGTTCTTATTTGTTATATAATTTGTGATAGCTAAACCATAAGCTAATGTGGGGTAACTGCATTGATATGATTTCTGTTTTTGATTGATTTCTATACTCATCTACTTCTACACCATATTTAAAACAAATTAAATATATTCCATAAAGGACAAGCAAATATTCTGCATTTTCTGCTACATATTCTAATTTTATTATAACTATAGAAATTATAGCAGTATGTTTGATACAATATAAGTCATTTTTCACTTCGGTTAGAGTTAAAGATTATAAAGAGTACTAAACCTTTGGCATAAAGTAAGTAAACCTTTGGCATAAAGTAAATCATTTTCGACGGAAATCACTTATTTTTTCAATAGTTGATAAGTAAGCAGAAAATATTACCAAGATGGTGGGGTTGGGGATGAGGAGGTGGGGGCGGGAGTGGGACCGGGCAATTCCACAGCATTTTGACCAACCTAACATGAAAACATTTTGAGAAAATATTTTCCTGTTTTCTTATCTATGATGATAGATCTAACGTTGGTAGGCTCAGTGAAGTATTATCTTATTACTAGTGACCCCACCTGACCGGTGAATCACTGATCAAAGAGCGAGCGACCTCCATACCATACCAATCAGAAAAGAGATGAGTAATGCATGTCCTCCTCAAATCCCACTTGCGGGATCATACTGAATATGTTATTGTCGTTGATGATAATTTTCCTCCATACCAAAAGGTGGGACAAGTGTCAAAGGAAAAATCACAATCTGATGTTGAGAATTCTAGTAGAGGAAGAGAAAAGAAAAGGTTACATAGCTTTATTCAGCACCATCAATTTTCACTAGTGAACTAACTTCCTTTTTCCCTTCTATGATTTCTGTTATATCTACATCCAAACTATTTTTCATCATTTTCCTATTGTAGTTTAGTGCTTCCAAAATCCATTTTTCTTTACAAAAATCTCTTCTTTTTGAGTCTTTTTCCCCTTACCAAAACACCTCCTTTCCACTCAAATACAAAACTTAGTCTCAATGGCTATGGTCAAACTAGAAGCTACCAAAAAAACTACTACAAATCTTCTTGATCCTTCATTTTCTTCTTATTTGATCAATGGTACTGAACAAACCATAGTACTTAATCTTGAATCAAGTAAGAAGATAGATGATGGTGAAATAGACATATTTAGTGCAGAAAAATACTTCAATGAAGGGGTTGATGAAGTAAACAATGTGACACAAAACAAACACAAGATTCATAATGATCAACCTGTTGTTGCTGATATAGTTTCTTTGCAGCAAAAGATCAGACCTTTAACACCAAGTGTTCATTCAGAATCAAGTTGGAATAGCAGAAGTGCATTGTTGCAGAAAGTTACAAGAAATTATCAGCATCATCATCAGCATCAAGCGCCGCGGCCAATAAAGACTACTAACAACAAGTCTTATGGAAAGAAATTCCTTGCTAGATTTGGCTGCAATTGTTACTGCAAAGACAAGAACTCTGTTGAGATTGATGATCAACTCCGCGAAAAAAGTTTCAAATCAAAATCAAAGAAGACTAGTACAATAGGAGCTAATGATCAAGATTTGCACTTCAAGAAAATTGATGATTTAGGAGTAGTTGGATTGAAATCAGATGAGCGTTTCGTCGTTCCTGTTTATGATCCTAAAGGTGGGAATGGGATACAAATGATCAAAAAGGAAACAGAAGAAGAGGAATCAAGAAAGTCACTAGAAGTGTTTGGCTTTTCAATAACAGAGAAAGAAAGAAGCAAAATGAGTCTTGAGAAGAACATAGGCATGTTAACATGGGATGCAATTGTTCCGAAAGCTGAAGAAATCGACATCATCAACATAGGTGCAAGTTCAAATGGAACATATGAAGAAGATTACGCGGAAAGTGATGCAAGTTCAGACTTATTTGAAATCGAAAGCTTCCCAAGTAACAATACAGCTAATCAAAGTCTAGTTAGACAGGGCTCAGATAGTATGTCCTGTTATGCTCCAAGTGAAGTTAGCATTGATTGGAGTGTTGTAACTGCTAGTGCAGCAGATTTCTCTATGATGTCTGATATAGAAGAAGTTAAAATACCCTCAATTAGAACCAATAACAACTCCAATGGAAGAGACAAGGCTAAACGTCGTTCGAGCATTTTGTTGGGATGTAATAGTCATAAAGCTGTAGGAGTTGTGGGAGATGCATATAAATCTAGTGAAAAATCATCAGTTGAGATGCATCAGAGGACTTATGAGCCTATTATGCCAATGACAAGGTTTCATGCTGAGAGCAAAGTGAATCGATTCGATGGAGGAAATAAGAAACATGGTTTTACTACAAGATCATTTGCTACTACATATTCTGGACGTCCTGCAGATTTCTTGTATGCTTAGTTAGATGTGAAATTTTTATGTAAAACTTTAGTAGTTGAAGAATAAAGTAAAGCTAGTTAGAAGTATTTTTTTGTTAGTTCTTGTTCTTGTTCTAGTTCTAGTGTGCAAGTGTAATATGAGATTCTTAGTTTTAAGTGTTTGGGGTTGTTTTTATCAATAAACGCTGGTTATATTTCTTTATGTTGTTTGTACGATTAATCGATTTATGGATAAGTGATCTTGGAGTAGTCGGTCTTCCTGTTCAAACAAACACAAAGCTTCGTTCCTCTCCTTCTAGGCGAGGTACTTCATTAATCAGCAAAGTGTTCACTTCTTTTTCGAAAAATAAAAATCGGGCTTTTCTGTTGTGAATACATCTTGTTGATTATGTATTTGTGTTTGTGGCTTATTACTATAGCTAATATAACTGAATAATGATATTTGCTACATCAAAAATGATCTTTAGCGGCAATTATTAACGACAATAGTCAATTCCCGCTAAATATGTATTTTTAGCGGCAACTAACATTTTTTGTATATGTCTCTAAAGCCTTTAGTGACATTGGATCTAATGACACTCAAACTAATGTGAGTAAAAACTTTAACACTCTTTATTAATGTGTATATCTATTGCTGCTAAAAGTTGCTTTTGTTGCAGTAATTGTTCTTTCTAATATTACTTGGCTTGATTTACTCTCTTTTATATATGATGATACGAAGTCAGATTGATGTCAAACTACTCTTACTCTTATAGACGAACCTTTAATGGATGCAATTCAACACGAAAGATTTTTTTAAATTTAAATATAAAAGTGTTGAAACTGATAAAAAAATCATAATTTCGTTATTCTTCCTATTTACAAGCCTATCTCGTAGCAATTAGATGTGTTCACTAGTTGAGGCCGGTCCCTAACAATAAATAAAAACAATTATAATCGAGAACTCATAAACTAAAAATCTTAATTTTGATCACTAATCACTATATATGATTATTGATTAGTTACCAACTTACCATCAATGGGTCATGTTCTTGCAAGACATTCCATACTAATTAATTTTTTTTTCTTCTTTAATTGTATTTAATATGGTGGGGTTGACTAATTACTTCCTTTTAATTAATTCCAACTTGTCATGAAAGTGATATATATTGTGTTCCTCGTGGCTGGTTTGGTTCATCCTTGTCCAACCATATTATAAAAGGACTATATAACTATTTATTTATATACGTTGATAAGTTTTAAAACTATTGATATACGTAATCTATCATAATCGTTTATTTTTATCTGTTCACTATATTAACAATTAAAAAATCCCAATTTACCTCCTCATTCCAATTATGTAATAACTTTGTAACCTAATTTTCTAAAATAGGTTTTAGGCCATTTCAGTCATTTCATGTTTTTTTTTGTGTATGCTTAATAATTAAACAATCGGATTAAATTAAATAAAATAACAAATCGATAAATGTATTTATCATATTTAATGATAATTTAGTTTAATTTTAGTATTTTAAAAATAATTAAATAAATTTAATTTTAATTTTAATCGATAATCGATTCAAATCGACACCAAAATGTCTAAAAATTGAAGATGACATATCTCAATGTGATTGTTCAAACATAGATGCAAAGCCAGCTGGTCTTTTCGAGTGACTTTTCAATCTCTAACTTTTAAAGATGAGTCAATTTTCAATAATAAATGAAAAAATATATATATCCAAAAATAATCTCAATAATTCATTACCCTTATCTCACAACCTGAATTGACATCTACAATATTATTGAAAGTATATCAAGAAAAAAAAATAACGACTTAAGTATATTTTGATCATATTTATAAATAATTTTAATCGAATTGTGCATGTTAATAAGTTTCCCAAAAAATAAAATGAATTAATTTAAAAATCCTAGTCTATTTATTTCTGTTATTTTCCTTCTCATGGAGACATTTGAAAACTTGGCTAGATGAGAAACAAGTCTAAAATTTGTTATTTGAGTAATATTATATTAAACTTTTTTCAAATTTCAAATCATTTTTTTCGTAAAGAGATCAATAGTGCGCGTCCAACTTCAAAAATAGCTCATGAAACGAGAATTATTTAAGAGCATATAAAAAGATAATAAAATATACACTTAACACCCTTCTTTCTAACTTATCAATCGCAGTATGAATGACATATATAACATATGAGGGTCAATATTGTGACACAATAACATCGAATTAAAGTAAGATTCTTATTACCATATAAAAAAATATATTCGATACAAACTCAATCTGGAAAAATATATACTAGTTCAAAAGATAACAATTATTTAAAATCATATAAAAAAATGACCAATATATTCGTCATTCAACGTGGCACACTTAACGTACTTCCTTTAATCTTATATAATACAAATTTAAATTAGTCGAATAATCGATATGGGACTTAATTATATATTTTAGCCCCTATACCTGAATTTATTTTTCA
Organism: Solanum pennellii; assembly: GCF_001406875.1. Lineage (NCBI taxonomy): Eukaryota > Viridiplantae > Streptophyta > Magnoliopsida > Solanales > Solanaceae > Solanum > Solanum pennellii. The sequence goes on along the minus strand of NC_028641.1, from coordinate 2,232,756 downwards.
AAAAGTGGTCCAACAAAATATAATTAAGATCCTTATCACTTTGCTGACAACTTATTAGGTATTTTCATGTAATATAATATGTGTATAGGTTCTCTACCAAGTGTTAAATTAAAGCTTTTATTTGACATAAAGTTTGGTGTCCCTCTTATTATTTTAGATTCTTCTAGTATTACTTCGAATAGGTTAATAATCAGCTTATTTTATTAATTCAATTCATTTTAATCCGTTCAATTATTTTTAAAATTAAATTGATGTGAAGTTTAGATTGATCTATAAGAAGCTGTATTTATATTTTTGAAAAAAAAATATTTTTTATTTGATATATTATATATAATCATAAATTTGAATTTTAAAAATTTTGTACGCAAATAAATTATAAGAAAAAAAAATAAAGAATTAAAATTTTAATAAGAATTGAGGAAATTGGTTATAACTTAACTTTCAAACGAATCATTAAAATTTCAACATATCCAAATGCAATTCAACTCACATGTTTAAGACCTCTACTTGCAAGTAGTGAGTTAATATAACTATGTACCTATGATGTATAACTATGTATAAGAAATGTATATATATATACAGACTAAAATACAATATTTATACACTGATATATAGTGTATATGTAATATATAAGTATATCAACCATATACGTATACATGAAGTATAACTATACATAAGAAATGTGTATATATATATATATACACGCTATTATACAATATTTATACACTGATATATAATGTATATGTAATATATCTATATTGAACAAATAATATATAAGTGTATAAACCGTATATATATGATGTATATATAATATCACACTATTACACAAAAATCAAATGAAGACGGAAAGAATGTCCATTGTTTCTAATACTAATTTAAATTTTTAGCACTAATTATTTAACGATAATAACTTAAATGTCGCTAATATTTTTCTTAATTGCTAGTGACAATTACATTTTAGCGCTCTTTGTGAATGCTGCTAAAGCCTATTCGGTAAAGGCTTTATAGCATTCATTACTTTTTACTTCTACACTAAACAAAATTGTATTATCTTTGCTCTTCTCTGTACCTGTTTCTGCTAAAGTAATACATATTGATCTTCATTCTGTAGTCGCGATAACTTTTGAAGCATCGATTCATAACATTCCTATAAACGCGAAAATGCTTTATTTCTTTTCGTGCTGATTCCTTCTGAGATCTGTCCTGCATTGTTGTAACAGGATCCTGTATCAAATAGAATGTGTATACCTACTTTTGCATAAGAAAAAACCCGAATATTCCCAATGACTTGTATAGATTAATCCTTTCTAAAAATACTCATAAGGACTATAAAGAGGACAGTGTTGAAGACAAAATACTATGTCAATATCGCTTAATTTCATACATATAGACTGAAGTTTGCACTGCAACGACACTATAGTAATTGATCGCGCTGCAGTGCTTGTTAGCTCGTTAGAATACGCTAGGCAAAATAAGGATTGTAATGCTAAAATTTGAGTGTTTCATGATTAAAAAAAACTTCTTATTAACCTTCACCAACAACTTATTACAAGTACAGCTAATTGTAGAAAACAGAAAGCTAAAACACCTCCAAATATACTTTCTTATATGTGTGTATTCATCAAGTTTTGCTAACATTACCATTTTCCTTAACACCATTGTCTTTTTCGTTTACACCGTCAACATTCTTAGCTTCTTCAGTAGCTGTTGCTTCTTTCTTTTCCTCGCGATCTTTCTCTTCTTTCTCCTTCTCAGCCGCCTTTGCTCTCTCTTCTTCCTCAGCCTTAAGTTTCGCTTCCTCTTTTGCAGTTTCGAGAGCTTTAATCAATCTCTCTAAACAAATATCTGCATTTTCCTTTGAAGACTTAGGCATCAAATTCTCAGCAATATCAGCAGGAGTCATATTAGTTTCCTCTAATAAACGACGAATCTGAGGAAAGTGAACATGAGATTCAACGACGTCAAGATAGTTATGTGCAAGAACTTTGAATGACTCAAAGCAACAGTAGGATAGGACAATATGTTTATCCATTCTCCCCCTCCGGATTAGAGCAGGATCAAGCTTCTCCACGTAGTTTGTAGTGAAGACGATTAGCCTTTCACCGCCAATAGCTGACCATAGACCATCAATGAAGTTCAATAGTCCTGATAAAGTTACCTCACTTTGCTTTTCTTTCGTCTCTCCGCCTTTTTTCATCTTCTCCTTGACGGCATCTTCCTCAGTTTTTCCTTTATCTTCCTCTTCTTTCTTCTTCTTATTCGTCTCTCGTTGACCTGTTAGGTCAAGGGAACAATCTATGTCTTCAATCACAATAATAGATTTACCTGTTGTATCTATCAGGAGTTTTCTTAGCTCGGTATTGTCCTTAACCGATGTCAGCTCAAGATCATAGACGTCATACTTCAAGAAATTAGCCATAGCAGCAATCATGCTAGATTTACCGGTTCCTGGAGGACCATAAAGAAGATAACCACGCTTCCACGCCTTACCAATCTTTGCGTAATAGTCTTTTGACTTGCTAAATGTTTCGAGATCATCTATGATCTCTTGCTTCTTGTTTGGATCCATAGCTAGAGTATCAAATGTTGACGGATGCTCGAATACTACTCCACTCCACATCCTCCCTCCCCTGTATCTATAACCACCTCCATCTCCTTTATTGTTCGTGTACAGCTTTCTCTGTCGTTCTTTCACAGATATCGCCTTTCCTTCATCCAACACATACTTCAAGTATGAATTTGTGACAAGGTCGCGATTCTTTTTGTGAAATTTTAGCTTGAAATATCTCTTCTCATCCTCCTTATACAAAGATATTGTCTGCCTACTGGCTGGTTTTTGGCTCGAAATCCACCAAACCTTCTCGCCTTTATATTCATCGGTTATCTCCTCATGATCATCCATGGTTAGGACAAGCGATTGACCATCCTTCACCGAATTGGCTTTGAGACGCTTAGCTTGTGTGCTCGAGCTCTTGCTTAGGTACCTTTCAATCGATACGTAAGCTTTGCTCCGCTCAAACCACCCTTCAGTTTCAAGTTCATAAAAGATAATGTGCATATATGGATAGAAATAGCTAACGAGTTTATCGGTATACCTCCTAATATGACCGCGAAGTTCGTGAGGGAAGTAGTTCTGGTACATGGTCCAGGTGAACATGATGGCTGCAATGGTAGGACCCAATTGAGTCCAAACATCTTGCATCATCTTGAAGTTAATTGGAGTATTCAAGTATATGTGAATGTTTGTTATGGTCTTCTCTCTATATATATAGAGAGAGATAGAAATGACCAGAGAGCTAGGGCGTGTAAAATGCCTTTAAGACAAGATAGAAAGACATTTTGTCATTCTTTTTTCGATAGACTCAAAAGTCAACTATATCACATAAATTGGGACACGGACCTCTAGACCTGAGCAAAGATCCAGTTCTGAGCTCGGGTCCTATTAGGTCAAAGTCAGATCCTCAACGGAGTTTCGAGTCCCAGGTCAGGACTCGAGGTCGGATCCTAGGTCGAGTGTTGGGGTGGGGTTTCGGGTCGAGTGATGAAGTCGGGTATCAGGTTGAGAGTCGAGGTAGGATCGAGTCAAGAGTCAGGTATTGCGTGTTAGCGTCGGATCGGGTTAGAAATCGGGTCTCGAGTCTCAGATCGAGAGTCGGAGTCGGGTCTCAATTTGGAAGTCGGTTCCTAGGTCGATTCTCAAGTCAGGTGTTGGACTCGGGTCCCAATTAAAATGTCATGTCTCGAGTCGAGAGTCCGGGTCAAGTCTTAGATACCGGGTCTCGGGGTAGGATCCTGAATCGATTATCGGGCGTGTACAATGCCTTTAAGACAAGATAGTAAGACATATTTGTCATTCTTTATTTTTACACGCACTAAAAAGGAAAGTACATCAGATAAATTGGAACAACGTTTCTATTGTCAATGTTGAAATACTGTTCTTGTCCTCATTTGTAGATTTTTTAGTTTTAATTTTATATAAATTTAAAACTAGGTCCCTTGAGAACTATAGGAAGGTTAGGTTAATATTAAGATCCAATAATGCATGTGAACATTTGTCTTTATTCAAGGGGACCATATATATACAAGATGTCATCGTACTTACGTATGGACGAGTGAATTATGACCATATATATATATATATCATTTAAAATAAGATATTTTAAATCATCTGATATTCGATATACACGTAAAGACCAATCAAGGGGATGAATCACAAACGTTAAATCAAAAATTAAGGTTAAGTAATTCACAAAAAAAAAAGAAGAAGAGGAAAATCGAACGAAAAGTTAGGCTTGAACAAATTAAAGTATATTTGTTTGTTGAACCAAGTCTTTTAACAAATTCTATTTTATTAAGCCACCCCTTCGTTGTTACCAGCTTGCATTAATTAATATAATTGTCTTTGTTTATATTAATATATTAGTATAATAATTCATATAAGACGACACTTTGTGTTTAGGTAAACTACAGTTTCCTGGAAAATGCACTCTCATTAATGTGTTAAGTATCTTGACTTATGATGGTTGGTCAGTTCAAACATTCTTCGTCGAAAAATTATATCATATATATAAATTTCATACATATATATTTAACCTTAAACAATTTTTAACGAATTTTTTTATTTTACAACTGATTGTCACTATTATTAACAATTTCCTGGAAGTTGCTTAGGTAAAATACTGTCATGACTTATGAAGTAGAAATATGTTGACTAATGCAATATTGGTCTTTTTAAACTATGTATGTACGTAATCAAAGTGTCAATGAAAAGGAATAGCAGACATCATGGTATACGCCATGCATAGTGTCATGAAAATTTTAAAGTATAATAGATAAGCGTGTCATTTATTTTGGCTTCAGTTAGCATTTATGATTTTTAATTTTGGATGTGTATAAACAGTCATGTAAACTTGTATAGAGTTTAACGAGTAGACACACATATCGTACGTGACAGTTCGGGTGAAATACACTACTCGGATTGATTTGTTTATGCCATGTAGAATGTGTGTCACTTATTCAACTATATATAAGTTTAAGTGTCTACTTGTGCACACCTAAAATTGAAGGACGTAAATGTCAACTGAATTAAAATTAATATGCATATTTATATTGAGCGATAGTTCAAGTACGAAACTCGTACAATTCTTTATAACTCACATATAAAACTCAAAAATTTGAGATAGTTTAAATGTATAGATCCGGCTCCTTTCCATTTCTCTTTCTCTTCATTTTTCTCAAGTTCTAGCTTGGATTGGAGACACATGTCATAGTTTAGAATTAATAGTTCAGATTTAATTGATTAAAATAAAGTCCTAACCATAGTTATTTACTTTCATATATTAATATATTTGCTTCTTAAATATTTTTACAATCCAACAATTCTAGATTTATATTATATTTTTTAATAGATATATTTAGAAGAATTTCTTTTCTTAATTACTTAAAGTAATCTTTTGCTATTTTTTACTTTTGAACTTACTCTATAGATTATAATTTTGTATCACCAATTTCTTATATGTCACATTAATAATCATATAAATAAAGGGTTATTAATGGCCACAACTTATAAATATAATTAAGAAAAGTTCGGTCGACTGAAACTATTTAAAAGCTGGAAAAAAAAATATATTTAACCAAAAATTTTTTTAGTGGTGATCACTTAAATGTTTAATATTATTTATATGATGGGTTTTTTATCAATCCATATAATATGAACCGTTTCATTTTAGGATTTATGTTATTCTATTATATAAAAAATCATCAAAAAATTACTTAAGTAATTAAGAAAAGAAATTCTTTTAAATATATTTAGAAAAAATATAATGTAAATCTAGAATTGTTGGATTGTAAAAATATTTAAGAAGCAAATATATAAATATATGGAAGTAAATAACTATGGTTAGGACTTTATTTTAATCAATCGGATCTTGACCATTAATTCTAAACTATGACACGTGTCTCCAATCCAAGCTAGAACTTGGTGAAAATGGAGAGAAGAGAAATGGAGAGGAGCCGGATCCTGGTTGTAATTGACGCAGTAAAATAATGGGATAATACATAAACGTGTATGTAAGACGAGTGTATCTCACAGAATTTTGTTATTTTGTGTGTATCTATTAATTTAATTTTATACTAGTTTGTATAGATGGATCAGACTCAATTAGGATTTTCGACTTAAGCTCATCATAGTCCTTTTTGTGACTCAACTCAAGCTCATAATACATCAAACTGAGCTATAATATCAATAACAAACTGACTAAATATCCATCAAACAATCTAAAAGGTCTACCAAAGTTCATTTATTTACAAAACATTCAATTACCAAATAATATTAAAATTATCTAGTCAATAATATTCCTAATTAAGGTATCTAGGCAGCATTATACATTTAAATAAATCAATGGACTATGTCGAATTTTTAAATAATTTATTTATCAGAGCAAATATATCCATCGATTTTGATATTTTTTCTAGGTTATATCAATAGTTATCTTGACTTATCCTTTGATAATTGTTCTTGAATTTTAGTTTTTTAAGCACCACATATCACAATTGAACTATTTAAACAATTATTGCCAGGTGTTACCATTATTTCAATGCCCATATGTCATATTATCGATAGGGTTGAGCTATCGAATGCAACATAATTTAATAATTTTAATTATGATTATGTGTATATATTAAAAATTTATTTAGTTTGTATAAATAATGTATTCAAAATTCTATAAATTAAATTAATTTTTTTTAAAAATTCCTGAAGTTATCTTTGCACTTTATCTCTCTGCCTTCCCTGACTACCTTTTAATATGTAAGACACATCGTATCAAAAATTGAAAAATATAAATATAAATCAAAATTAAATTAAATGATATATTCGTGTATAACGTCTTTCGAATGCGCCAGCAAATCTTTTTTGTTTGTATGGCCCAACTCCCTCTTTATGATTTTTTTCCATTTTAGCTAATACTCTCTTCGTTTTAAAAAGAGTGACTTAGTTTGATTCGACACAGAGTTTAAGAAAGTAAAAAAGACTGTTGAATCTTGTGAAATGTACAAAATTGTCATTTAATCTTGTAATTTTAAACATGTAAAGTAGAAACATGAAAGTAAAAGAGACATTCTTTTTTAAACAAACTAAAAAGGAAAATTAAGGGATCGAGTAGTTATACTCACATACATAGATATGACTATTTTTTCTAGATTATAATTTCTTTTTAAGAATCTAATTTTGTGTGTGGTCTGACATGAGTATATACATTCTACTCGCGGACCTCGAATTGTTGGTTGTAAAAGAATGAGATAATACATAAATGTTGTGCTTTTTAATATGACATAGTATAAATCAGCGTTTTATCAAGTGAAAATTGCTATGTAGGTCGTGTGTGTTTATTTCTACTAGTTTAATAGTAAGTTAAGAGTGAAGAAAGAAACTATTAATACTCTGTATTGTAATCTCCATTGCTCATTGTTTCATTGTTGTGTCACAAGGATGTATTTTCAACTATGCATTGTCTGATATGAAAGATGGTCTCACAAGCAGCATACTCACTTATCAACACCATCAATAACAGCCCACAAAAAAGAACAATGAGAAAGTCACAAATACATGTCCATATGCTTGGAACTAGAGAATTAAAGGCACACAATGTATTTCAGTAATCTTTTATCTCTCTGCCTGCAGTTGAATATACCAGATATCAGATCTGAGACAATGTTTAAAAAGGAAACTATTATTAGACCCTATTCCTTTCTCAAACCTCGAAACCAACATCAGTTATACAACAATATATGCAGAACCCTTTAACTATATACTCTATACAAATTAAATCAGTAAACTAAGCATTCGAATAATGCAAAAATTGCAGTGGTACATACTCTATGACAAACATGTACTAACAGTATTGTCAATGTTCCTTGCAATCTTTAACAGGCTTAGCTTCAAAACCTCCTTCTGCTCTCCTCTCAAGTTCATATGGCATGTAAGTACCAAGTATCCTATCCCACGTCACAAAGAAAGGCTGTGAATAGTTATACTTGGTCCCGTAAAGCTGGTGATGGATATCATGGTAAGCGGAGTTGTTTTTAAAGAAGATATGGAAGAGATTTCCGGGCAACCATAGCCCGCAGTGATCATCAACCGTCTTGATCGTAGCAAACGAGAAAAAGAAGATGGAGGTACGTGGTGACATCCCGGAGACAAGGAAAGCTAGAGCACCGCCGATTGTGTCAAGAATCAGACCCTCCAAAGGGTGGTTGTACAAAGCTCCAAATGCATACGGAACAATTAGCCGGTGATGTTGAGCATGGATATGTTTGTACAAGAACTTGTTTTGGTGCATGTACCGATGCATAAAATATTGCCAAGTATCTAACATCAACATGCCAACAAATAACTGTCTGCCAAGAACAAAGATCGAAGCGTGTTGATCCCCACCAGATTCACCATCATCTCCCGTGACCTGCTCCATATTAGTAGATAATCAGACACCAAGAATTAGTCAAAATACAGACATAAAAATTGACATGATATGGAACAAGAATATGAAAATCAGGTTCATGATTGGAACAAGATACTAAAAGTAGATAAAACAAGTATGAATAGTACAACTACTCATGATATATACTTAAATTACTTATCAGAACATACAAAAGGTGTACAACTTTTAGTTCATTGATCGGAGATAAATTGTATTCGGTATAAGCTAAACTTATCTATTTTCCTATTGGGATCAGAAAAGCTTACATTTCTGCTGTCATAAATATAAGGCAAGTGCTAATTTGTGGATCCCAGAATCATAAGCCAACTTACCAAAGTGAAAGGGAACCAAACCAGTGCATTAGATGAGTCAAGACTCAAGAGACCCAACTAATGACCACCCATAAAGAGAAGTGTAAACAAATCAAATAAGTTTGAAGTAGAATTTTTAAGGGGATAGATATGACTTAGGCTAAACTTTGCAAATTAGGCTACAGCCTAGACATATCAACACAAGCCAAAGGAAAGACAAGACCACATTGTTTTCTTTTATCTCTTCTTTGCAGGTTAGAACAACGAATCTATCCCTCAACATATCAAAAGCTCACACATTGCAGTTGAAAAGATCATCTCACAGCTTACTTTAGTCTTTCCATAATTCCAAACATATGTGAAGTAGCACAGTAGAAAGCTTTATTGGGAGGTCACTGTTCGGCCTCCTCTTCTCAACTATTAAGCTTCCGTCAACTAACTTTGCAGGACAGATGGACACCAAGAAGAAGGTAGACAGCGAAATGCAAAAGAAGAGCAATGATTCCCCATTTTCTTTTTTAAAGGCAGATTAAGCCAATAAAAGCTTATTCTTAGGGTAGGCTCGACATTCTTGTAGACAGTTTCTATATGAGACGTGCAGTAGTCTCATCCCCAGCATCGGCATCAACAGCCAAGATCAAAACAATGCCGTATTGAGCCGCTTTGGCAACCTACTTTCCTAGAAGACTTCAAATTCAACCTTTCTTTATAAAATCAAATGACTCAAAACTGAGGTTCAACAGTCTGCTTCTAACTTTTACGGAACTCCTATTTTCCTATCACTCAGAGAAATCAAACCTGCAAGCTTCAGCATTTCATATAAATTTCCTTATCAAAAATATATCATATAAAGTTAAAAGATGACCTTCTATTCAGATAACTATCGACTATCACTTTTTAGGTTCAAGAGATTTTGAGACACTTCATAACATAAATTATACTATATAGATATAAAACACTCTACATAAGTAACCTTGAAAGCTTGTCAAGGAAGGAAATAGGGAAATTTGCAAACTTTGTGATTGACCTACAAAAGAAGTTATACTTTTTGCTCTTGTACTTCAATTGAATTTGTTTATTCTGTGCATGAAGGATTCATCTAAATGGTAGGTAAAACAAGTAAGCTATAAATTAACATCCAAATAAAGTACTGTATCATAGTTCCTCTGACAAATGACTCCTCAACCAAAAATGTATATAAATTAATATTAAGAAAATTTTAAGGACTAAGGTAGGACAATTTTACCATCCATCTATCGGATGGATTCTAGGATCTCAACACACAAGCATAAAAAAGCTCCTCCCTCAAGTCAATGAATACAATTCAAAATGTTTGTCATCAGCCTAACAACAAATGATATTCATTTTGAAATCCAACAACATTTGCCTAGCAGTACCAATTCGGACAAAAGAACTATTATTACACCGCCATCGTATCCATAAATATTCCCCTATCCATGACTCGCCACGCTTTGTAATACACAACATCCAATTATGAGTCGCACATACCGTTGACAAAATCATATGACTCACCCCGTGTTGTAATACACAACATCCACTTATAAATTGCACATACCGACAACAAAATCATACACTCGTAAATCAAATAATTTCTAAACCCTAAGCCGGCAACAGACATAAGTCATTCCAATAAAAACTAAACCAAACAAGCACATGCATAATAAGTTATCAATATCAACCAAGCCTCAATAGTTAATCGTGTTAATCTCATGTATCATTACGGTTCACCAAACAAGCATATGGCATAATAAGTTATCAATATTATCTAAGCCTCAATAGCTAACCATATAAATCCTCTGTATCATTATGATGCATAAAAAGAAGACCAAAGAAGCATATGCATAATAAGTTATCAATATCAACTAGGCCTCAATAGTTAACCATATAAATCCTCTATATCATTATGATTCATTAAAACTAGACCAAACAAACATATGTATAACAAGCTATCATATCAACATATCCTCAATAGTTAACCATATAAATATCATTATGAGCAAAGAAGACCAAACAAGCATATGCATAACAATACATCAATACAATCTTCACCTCAATAGTAAACTATATGAATCCAATTCATCATGATGCATAATAACCTCCAAAATCAAATAAAAATCAAATTGCAGCAACTAGAGATGATCAAAGTAACTAACCGCGAAAAGAACGGTAGCAACAGCAGCCTGAACAATCTGTTGGAGAAGAACACCTTTAACAACCTCTTTTTTTGACACCAAATTCTTCTCATCCTCATCTTTCTTAGAATGCAACCTATAATTATCCATATTCCCAAGCATTAAATACAATCCTGAATATACCCAATACACAACTATTGGTATAAATGTTCCCAAAACTTCATCTGACACATATCCTCCCTTCCCCTGTTGATCAATATTCACACTACCCACCATCTCAAAAATACAAAATATTACCAAGATCCTTCCTTTATACCTTCTTGAAATCACCCTTAATTGAAAAAACCCAATAACGAAACAAAATTTGTTCCTTTTTAAATCTTTTTTTTTTTTTTGAAAATTACCCTTAAAAGGAAAAAGAAAATCACTATCTTTTTCAAAATAGCCTTAAAAGGAAAACAAATAAATACCCAATAAAAGAAAAACTGAGATTTCTTTGAAACTCTGTAAAAGATTCAAACTTTGTATAAAATTGAAATTAGGGTTTGTAGAGAAAGAGAACAGTGGAGATATATGATTTGATTGAAATTCTCTTCCAAATAGAATTGGAAGGAATTTCAAACAGCAAAAATAAAAACAAAATTCAGAAAAAATTTAACAAAAATAATCAATTTTTCAGAGAGGATATTATTGTTTTGCAAAACTGGATTCCTATAATAACGATCATCAAATTAATTTTATTTATTTATAATGGGTTTTTCTTTGTCGTTGTTATTATCAAATTAATTTTTTATCTTTTTTAAATAAATTTAAAAAAAGGAATATTAGGCCCACGACTTTTCAGCGGTGAAAAACTTGTCTTATTCCGCGATTTAACCAAGTTTATTAATTATTTTTTATGATATTTATCATAGTCAAATTTTATTATAAGTTTGAAAACTTCATAATTGTTAATAATAAGATCTTATTATATACGGTGTAAAACATTCAAAAAAAATAAATATAATATTTTTTTCTCGTGAAATTATTACCATAAGTTCATAATTGATAGATATTTTATATCTATTTCGTGTATGACATTAATGTAGTTGTTAACATAGTTAGAATGGGGCTCTACATTAAAGGATCATTAAGTTTCATTTTTGGAATTATATATACGAAAAAAAATTATTTTGATTAATTATGATTAGACGATAAATAATAATATCATGTATTTGTTGATTTTAATAAATAAAAAATGGCAATATTTCTTCTGATGGAAATATTGTCTTCATTTTTAAAAGAAAAGTAGTATTTTTCGTTGTTTTAAAAAAATCTAAGAATTTACTATTTTATTTTAATCAAGTGCCTTAAACAAAGAATAATACTCCATTAAACATTATTATGGAGTAATTTTTAAACTAATGGAGCAGTATTTGCTGTCACTAATGGTTGATATTTTCTATGGAAGGTTGACATGTTAGACAAGATATAATAAATACAAATCGAAGTATTGTAAGTATTTGTGAAGGTTGTTTATATGGTAAATATTTTTTATTTTTTAAATTAAAATTATAAAAAAGTGAAATTTTTTAAGTAGAGATGATAAAATAAATTATTTTTGTATTTTACTTTTAGTAGTATATCAACATTTGAATTATGTGATGATGAAACATATAAGATTATGTTATGTTTTAATTTAATATATAAATTAAAATAAAATAACTAAAATTCCTCAAATTAAAAAAAAATTTAAATAAAAGAAGTAATTGTTTTTTTATTTTTATGGGTGTGGGTTCATCGTGGCTTATGAATTTTATTATATTATATAGTTTTGTTAAATTAGGTTCATCCAAATTTGACTTTGGATTATTGGCTCAATTTGGTCCAAAATACTTCGCCAGTTGGCATTTTTTCCAATGAGCCGCCAACGAGATTATATTATCCAGGCAACTTTCACATATAGCAAATAAAAAATTTATATTTGAATTCTATAATAAAGTTTGCATAATTGTGCTCCGTAGCAAACATAGAAATTGTATAATTTGCTATACATATACAGTTGAAGCAAATTGTATAAAACGAAGTTTATAAAACAAGAAAGAGAAAGACACTTGGGCAAAGAACTGTATAAAACGAATTGTATTATTATAAGTGTATAGAACAATTATATACAATTTGAATTTGTATAAAATGAGAAAGAAAGAAAGACAAAAGAGACTTGACAAGGAATATACAATTGAATCGAATTGTATAAAACGAGAAAGAGAGAAATTAGATACAATTTGAAAATTGTATAAAACGAGAAAGAGAAAAAGGCAAAAGAAAATGGGCAGGAGAATATTTTTATGGTATAATTATAAGTGTATAGAACGAAAATATATGTACTTGCATGTGTATACACAATTTTCTCACGCTTTATACAAACAGAAACACAATTTATACATTTCGCTTATGTTTATATAAGTGAGAAAGGCGAGGGAGGCGAGCGAGATTTGGGAGAGTGGCGAGCGAGATCTGGAAGAGGGGAGAGAGAGGAACAAAAATAAATGTATTGATACAATTTTCTCTGCTTTATACAATTAGAAATAATTTTTATACACTTGTATTTATATAAAAAGTGAGGAAGCGAACGAGAGATTGGAGGAGTGTGGCGAGCGAGATATTTGGGAGAGAGGCGCCTGACAATTTTTTGCAAACGTTTGCTATGGAACACAATTAAATCAAACCCTAGCTACTCCATTTATTTTAAATTATTAGTTTGCTATTATATACAATTTTCCCCCAATTATTATCCCAAATGGCATTCTTAACATGAATTAGTCAAAGTCATATAAAAAAAATACAACTTTGCATATTGAAATTGACAGTTACATTGTGGAATTACTGGTATTCTAGATAATGATATTCTTCTAGATGTTGATATTCTTCATTCAAGTATACAAAGTCTCCAATTGTAGAAACATCATTTTCTTTTTGACCATTTCATCAAAGACTAACTAATTTAGATAGGGACACACATGCTAGTTATTGTGTAACATACACTATAAATAAGATAAATATTGTAGAAGAATAGGTGCACAACATACACAATAATTGAGCTATCATAAGCATGTGATTTGATAAATTTAACAAGAATAATCTATATCTGTACAGACAGAACCTTGCTGTTAAGAAGGATCAATCAAAATAAACATTTCATTTAGTGGCTTACCACTATCTCTTCTCTTTTTAAAAGGTAATATGGTACCAATAAACTCAAAAGGAAGTTTCTGCCCAATCATGTTGTCCACTGTTTGATAAAATCAACCAAAATTTGTCTAATTGAAGGACAATGGAGACTTATGTAGCTTGGACTTTAGTTTCAGGAACTTTCTTCAAGAAGTCCAGCCGGGCTTGTTTGGTTTGTTTAGGAGCTACAAGAATAAACAGACAATTTCCCATCAGCACATAAGCTAATGTAACTACTAAATGTTCATGGAACTCGTAGTTATGGATCAAGAATTCATTTATGTTACCTTTTTGGCCGCTTTGGTTTTTTGATGAGAGGACAGTAGATTTCCATTCCTGATAAGCATGTTCATCCATGCGTTTACGCTTCTTGTAAGCTGATGACTGCAAAATGGAAGGTTTCAAAATCAGCAAGAAACAACACAAACTGAGATGTAACTTGTAAGAACTTTAATTGAGTATATAACTCGAGCACAAAGATTTGCAGAGATTATAACTTCCATTCAATGATGGTTTACTTCAAGATAAGCCAGTAACCAGTCAAATTCAACATAATTTTTTTTCTAATCTAGGGGTTCAAATAAGCATCAATGTGGCTTGCCATATGTTCTATGGTTAACATATGCATAAACAGGTGTTTATATCTGAGTTGAGAGTTTCTGTGTGCCTTAATTATGTTAATTAGTGTTATGGCATCATTAAATAGCAGCAAAATTCAAGAGAGAGCTTCTCATTTACATTATCATCCTCGGATGAATAGCCACCGTCTTCAACCCTCCTTTTTTCAGGTAATGCATCGAGCAGTTCTGCATATGCAAATCACTATGTTAAAGTATGTATCATCATATGTGTATTGAAAAACACTGAACCACATTTTGCTTGTAATAAAGTGAGGAACTTGATCAATCAACATGTGTTACCTCGGTTCCCCTTCACTGTCTTGGCATCCTTTTTCTCCTTTGATGTACCAAAAACATCAAAACAAAGATCATTCATTGAGGTAGAAACCTGCATCATTTCAATCCACATAAAAATATTAGAACCATAGTCTATAGTACAGGAAACTGATAGCTGAAGTAAAGAAACAATTTGATGATAATAACAATGAAATAGAAACAAGGAACTAAAGGAGCAAAGGCCTTACACTAGCAAATTCAGGTTCTGATGTTCCACAAAGTTCAATTAGCTTCATTTTATCAACCTTGAGCTGCAAACACAGACTAAGAAAACTGTGAGCCAGTTCATTCCAAACTATCATGCTGCTACAACTACAGCAGGACTAACAATGCTTGAGGAGTAGATTGAACAAACCTTGTGCTTTTTTGCGCACAGATAGAACGCAGCAGCAGTGAACACAGGTCGACTGAAATCAGCACTTGCCCTTCTAGAAGGTGGCAAGGATGTACGAAACCGGTCTTTGTATCTGGAAAGGAATTATAATCATCAAAACCTACTTAAGAATTCTCTCAACTATTTGTATAACCCCATCAAAACTAGAAACTCTAGCATGCTGAAATACAGAAAAAACAGGCACAGATAGGTCACAAACATGCAAAACCAAATCCCCTAAAAAAACAATACAAAAGCAGCTTATTCTTGTCCAATTGGGCTCTCAAACATAAGACCAAACAAACATCATAGGCAGGACAATCAAAACAACAAATATGTAAGATCGTGAGTTCAAAGTAGATGATCAAACTTACAATGATAGACCTTTTTGAACAAAAGGAATGAGCCTGATACACCCAAACTGAATTGCCAATTCTCTAATATCAAGCTTGTTTCTGCAAAGTTTTAAAAAACTTTTCACATCAGCAAGAATTTTACATCTAACAAAGCACAATTTGCCTCCAAAAGGCATGTACAGATTCACAAAAAAGGAAAATGTATAGTGAAACAAAAGCTCAAGAACTGACTTCACTCCAATTCCATTCTGCATTGAAGTGAATGATCTGTTGTAAGCCTTCTCCGACATCCCACTCAATTTTATCGCTGCCTGACGGTCAAACACCACATCGATCCTACATTTATCACCAGAACATATTACAAATCATAGACAAATGTCACTCATATCCCACATCTTACAGTGGCATCAGTAATTTTGTCTAGATGCACTAGACCTCCAGCTATTTGGCGGTCCGGAGAAGGACACAACTTACAATTGCCTACTGCACGCAGCCTTACACTACATTTCTACAAGAGGCTATTTCTACATTCACAATTATTTAGTATATAAATGAAATAAATATCAGATATAACGAAATCTATATAACCCAGTTACTTCATTCATCATTACTACAAATTGTCAACCCATTTAATAACCCGACTCTGCATACGCCCAATTTATATCTATCCAAAAATGAAATAGCAGATTCATATAACCAACCCCAACAAATTTGGCATACCCATAATTAACTGATCGTTACACTTCAACCCTAATACAACTTGCAACAGAATTCACCGAAACAATCGGAGAAGAAGAAAAAACAGAAATTATACCTAGAAGCAGCAATCTCCAAGCAAATTATAGCTTTGCAGATCTCCCCCTACAAAGAAAAATCAATGAAAATTCAGTCCCATCCAATTCTAATCAAATAAACCTCAATTCCCAGCAACCAATCCATCATATCGTTACTTACAACGCCAATGGCGGAGGAATCGAACTGTACATCGGCGAGTCGTCGGAGCTCGGCCGCTTTGCGAACCAGATGTTTGGTCTCAGTGAGACCAAGCTTTCGGGCGATGTCGGAAAGATCCATTTGTTTTCGGGTTTGGGTGATGAAGAGGAAATGGAGAATTTTTCGGGTCGCATTGTGGAGGGTTTATGGGAAGAAGAAGAAGAAGAAGAAGATGGCGGGAATATTCAATTGCTTGTGTTTCGCTAAATTTCATTTGGCGCGCGCGGGGTGAAGATATGCACAATCTTCATTTGGCGCCAACGGTTATTTTTACTGTGGTAAAACAAATATGTGTTCGATTTTTCTTTTTGATTTTATATCGATCGATTTATATTTGATTATGTAATTAACTTAATCAAATAGAATAATTATATTTGTAAGATGAAAAGGGGTAAAACATTCAAACACAATACTTAATCCATGTTTAAATATAAAATCAAAAAATTAAATCATAATCGATAAAAGGAGGCGATAACTAAAACAAGTTGAAAGTAATAAACTCAAACTCTATCACTTCAACCTAAATATATTTTAAAGAAATATTCACATAAATATTACATCATATTCAAAAAGTTTTCTCAATTACAAAAATTTTAAATTTTTCATTGCTCTCGAATACATCTTCTCTTGGTTGTCCAATACACATATTATTTCGGGGAAGGGATGTATTCGAGAGGGAATGAATATGTATCCGAAAGGGGATAGGGATGTATTCAAGAGAGATTATAATATTTTAAGTTGTGAATTTATGTAAATATAAAATTATATTGGACCCGTATCGCTGACCTTAAATTATCTAGTATAACAATAACCTCCGGGAATAAATCACCCAAGTCCTTGACATAACAACCTTTAAGAGGACATTAACTAACCCCGCGACAAGAAACCAAAAAAATATAATAATTCAAAGTACACTTTGGACCTTCCACTTCTATAGAGCTTGACTACTCTAAGCAACTCCCTATAGAGCTTGACTACTCTAAGCAACCTGGAGTTTGTCTGATTGATTAGTAGAACTCGTTGCTATCGCAGTATCAAAACCAGCAAGAAAGTAGGATGTCTACGAAGATGTCTCTGCTAACGAAGACGTATCTGTTAATTCTTCATCGAGGCCACTCTCTTGAATCAGCTGTTAACGTTCAGAAGAATTTAGGTTAGGACAGTTAAAAGATATATTTCATATGACAGAAGAGACTTGACGGATGATAGGCTGCAGTTTGGAAATACCAAGGAGCCAGCTCGCTCATATGCTTCCATTGCTTTAGGATCATCCTCGTCTGCATAGCCCACTTGCAATATCCGGGGACCATTCACTGACCAAAATGCTCTTCTGCCTGCTTCCTACAATCAATTCGAGCATATCATACAGAGGAAAGCTTCCCCGGACAATAAAATCTGTTGTTTCATAGGACAAACGCAGCAACTAGGAAGTAGAAGGGATTCGTGAACTACTAATGGTACAATGATATGGCGATCTGACAGAGTAGAAGAAATGATCAATTCATACACACAAGATTTCCTTTATAAACTTGTATGGACCAAAAACAAAGAGTGCTGTTCTTGGACAACCATCCTCTACAATTGGTCAAAAACTTTTTTTGTGCGTGTGGTTATAGTTTAAGTTCCAAAAAGTGATGAATGGCTTGATTAAATGGTTCCATTACACAGAACGATAGCTGCCTAGTGCCTTCTATCCACACATCTAAAAGTAAAACACTTCTGAGATAATTAACTATATAGAATAAGAGGAGCTACTATTTCAGGTGGCTGGATATAAACTCCGATCTTGAAAAGCTATAAGATGTGCTGCTTATTATCACAGCTGTAAAGATTAAGATAAGCAATTGAAGCACATACAGAGAAACAGTTCAGACTATACCTGTAATATGAGCAAATAAATAGCCTCTAGCGCCTGTACACGAATTTCAGGATCAGTAACGGGTTCTCGTTCGATTGAGAGTGCACTTGCAAGCTCTAGTGGCATTTTCCGAGTGTCTTCCTCACTATAGACCTGTCAGAAGTTGTCCCATAAGAAATTCTCAATTCAAATGGAAAGGAATATAAAGAACTGAGACAAGAAAATTAAAGTTTTGACATATTTGTAACAGCGAGCTACAGATAACTAGGAAGGAGACAAAGCAAGAAAGTAAATAATATAGAGTTCCAAAAAGGTAGAAAGAAGAAATGTTCCGTCATGGAAGATATTTGAAACTTGATAGAAAATCTAAATCAAGCATTTTTAGCCTTTAACCAAGCAGTGAACCAAACAAAAATGATTCTCAGCGCCATCTTTGCCTTTATTCCCATTTGAAATTTATTCTCTTTGCTCCTCACTAACTTTGTTTTTCTATTGAAACGGATCTTCTAAGGCCTTCAGGTTACCAGATTAATGCTTAGCACACTCAGTCAGCAAACCATTCCCTTTTGTGTACATTAAGTAATGACACACTGACATCAAGAATACACATAGTAACTCTCGGTATACTTGTTGAAAGAAATCTTTGTAGACAGTCCTTAACCAAAGATGGGAGCTTTCCTATTCCATTCAAATAAGAACCATTCAACTGATGGTCAGAATGAATTCTCGATCACAAACAACATTTCTTAGTTTTCGGATTTCACATTATCTGGTTGAACTTATTTATTCCGTCACTTGCTTGAGGTATTTCAATCAGAGAGAAAGAACAATTAAATGATAGATCTCCATCGAGCATAATAATACTGACTTTGAGATGATGGAAAAAATAGCTTTAGGTCTCTAACAAGTTCTAAGAAACAGAAACAAAGAAATGTGATGTGACAGTAAAAGGCAAAGACACATCCATTCTTTCAAGTCCTAATTACAGATAGATTTGAAGTGTACTGTAGAAATAAATGAATTATTATTGACATCTTCCTTAAATAGGTGAAAGTCACCTTATTTCCAGCAACAGGCAGGAGCAGAGCTGGCCATAAGAATTCAGAAATCAGAAGCAAATTTTGCAGCTGATTCTCAGCTTCGAAGCAGCAGTTGCGGATGGTTCCTGCGACCTGTATCCAAAATCAGTGCACATTTTTTCCTGCTAAACTTTTGCTTATTACATGATTGTAAAATAAAGCTTTTAAACAATACTATAAAAAAGCTGGATCAAGCCAAATTGCTCAGTCTAGAAAGCACTAACTACATATATTGGTGCTTGATGACAGAATTTGAAACATTTCCCTTTTTTCATTTTGAATTCAAATAATTAACTTTAAAGCAGAAGTCCATATATTTATGAAAATAGCCATCTTGAACTGAAAATATCCTACCACATACCCCTCTCTTTCGCAACAAACTCTTGGAATCATTACGGACTATTTGCTTTAGTAGGCATCGTTTTTGATCAAGCAGAAGCTTTCTCCCATGTTCCTTCTTAGAAATGTTGACAAGTACAGAAGCCACATGTTCAAAGGGATCAACTGATCACAAGGAAAAAGGAAATATGTGGTAATAACGACAAAGATAATAGATACTACGGAAAGTTGAGCCAATAATTTCTTGTTTGAGTTAAACATGCATCATGTTGGAGATATATTCAAGTTAGGACGTCTTCACTAACAACTTAAGTTCTCCGATGAGATGATCAGACATTTCAACACATCACATGCCAAAAGATACTTTTCATGTACTAGAATCTTGAAATAATATAGTTTGCTACACTTTGAACTTCCCCTAAGCAAGTAAATGCTGAGAAAAAGCTCTGTCATGATTGAAACCCAGGACAGAATCCAACTAGTATTATCGTAAAACAGACAGACTTTACACATAATTGCTCATCCACAGCCGAATATTTTCTAACCAAGTCTTGTAGCACCCAAAATTTAGTGAAGTAAGTACTTCAATCATAAAAGATTCTTCTTCCCCATAATGTCTGCTAAGTCTCTTGCTTCTCAATAGAGGATTCACCTTTCTCATAAAACACAGAAAATGACATGACACACATCTGGACAAATTTAATGCTCAGTGGACCAAATTCCGGATAGAACTTGTGCTCCAGGTTTCAAGGCTTTCGGGTCAATCCTTTAAGTAAATAAGAAATCCATGAAAATTTACAACACTGATTTGTTGACTTAGATATTTTACAATTCTCAGAAAACAAATGATTGACTAAGATTTGTTATCCATCTTGAGCAGACTAAGGTGAATTTACGGTCGAGTTCTCTAGCTATGCAATCAATTCAGTTCAAGTAACCAATTTGGATGGATGATCAGGAAACAAGCACCCTCCAGGTTCTCACTTTCTGTACAAGCTAAGCAGGGGTGTATCTGAGTTCAGCTGTAGTCGTTTCATTTTCGCTCTTAGTTCTAGGGACCAGTTGTCAAGTCAAAGGCACGCTTAAGCCTTGAAGTGAGGCTCAAAACGTGTTGAGCGCTTCACCTAGCTTAATGTGCACTTCAATGACGTCATCAAGGTTCTAAGACAAACTTTTCCTTGCCAATGAGCCTCTTCTAAAGAGACGACACTAAACATTGATATTTCACTTTATCATAAAAAAGCTGAATTTCCTTGTTCATATATTTGTTGTTCATGCTTATAATTACTAGTCTTAGACTAACATATATATTTGTATTTTTTTCTCACTTTGTGCGTTTTTTCATCACACTTTATTTGCGCTTAAAGATCCAACGGACCTTAGAGCTTTTTTGTGCTTGATAACAGTGCCAGGGACTACAGTATCAAAGCACTTAAACACACAAAACAACCAAACTGGATAAAAGGGAAAAAGAACGATAATTGAACATACCTTTTCCCTCACAGGAGGACGAACAAAATGATCTCACAAGTTTCATCACATATAAACCATGCATCTTCTCATCTGCAGACTGCCAATCACGGAAAGCAATCAGCATAATAAGCATAAGAAACCAATATTTTTTTAATGACGATGTAAAAGAAACCGGTATTCAACTTAGCCATATTAATTGTGGAGAACCAATGACCACAACCTAACAGCAGGTAGTAAGTGTACGAAGTGTTTTAAGATATCTATGGAACTCTTCTTGTTCCTCTAGTGTCTCAGTCTTCAAAATTTTCTTCAATTTCTGTACAGGCATTTTTTAATTCTTTCTTCAGCCATTCAATGACCACAGAAGAGGGAAATGCAGAATCAAAACCTAATATTTGCGAAGTTGTCCCATTCTATTTACAAATGGGAAGATTAAGTGTGGAAACTTTCCTCCGTTATTGATCAATTAGAAAAGATACAAAACACAATTTCTTAATTTATCTGACAGTATATAAACAAGAACAATGACACATATTAGTAGCTTCAAAGTTAAACTTGCCGTAAAGAAGAACTTAAGGAGAGTTGATAAGACCATCAGGAAGATGTGGTGATGATCCCTGCAATTATGTTTTGGTGTTTGTGGAGGGAAAGGGATCGAAGATGTTTGGTGGAACCTCAATACTCTCAAAGCCAGATGTTTGCTTAATCTTTTTTGTTGGACTAAGTTAACTAGAACATTGTTCGGACACACTTTATTGGGCCCTTAGTTTTAGTTTGACACATTGTAAAGGCCAAAGGGGCTAATAATAATCTTGCACTTCATTTCTTTTATAGTTTTGCATCTACTTGTACCTTTTTAATGAAAGACCTTAATTCATAAAAAATAAAAAAATAAAGAGGCATTTAAAGCGTTAGTGCAAAAAAAAAAAAGGATGAGAATTAACCTGAAGCAAAGAATCAATACCAGCATCCAGCTGAGTAAGATTAACAAGGAGCATAATCAGCAGACTTGTGATTTCACAATCTTGCTTGTACAAGGTTTCCATCGATGTCCTAACCATATGCATCTCAACCATCTTACCTGCCAACTCTGGCTTTTGTGACAGATTTACCAGTGCTTGAGCGGCAGGTTCAGAAACCACCTGAATGGTATTGTTGATACAAAAAACAAAAGAATTTAAAAAGGCCTTCTGGGGGCTACTGCATAGTATAAGTATCAATACACGAAAAATATTACATACATGTCAATAAATTGAGTTTGATAAAAGAACTCAGGAAGACAAACCATGGTCATGGTATGAATTAATCAACAATAAATTTGTCAAATTTTTGGACAATTAGTATGCAACGAAAACAAGGGCTTCACAAGAAAGAAAGTGATGCCATATGTGTATCCATCAATTCAGAAAGGTTCATATTTTCAAGAGATCTCATTCAGCTTCGTCTTGTTCTAGCTCATAACCTTATGTTAGGAATGATTTTTAAAAAAAAAAAGGTTTTGTGCACAGTTTAATTTTTTGGCATAAAGTCTTTCTAAAAAAATTGTAATAAAGTGTTTGCAAAAATTAAGTTAACTTTGCATAGTGAACTTCGGTACTATAACGTAATGCTTGTTTCTTATCTTTTCAAAAGTCATATTTAAAACATCATTTCTATAGCAGTGAGTTAGTGTTTGCACAGTGAACTTTGGTGTTTTCAAAAGTCTTTATTTTTTCTTCAAAAAAAAGGGGAAAATAGAAGTTTCTAAATCATTGCTCTATCACCATGTTAGTGTATGGATGGTTATGCATAGTGTACACAACTATCAATATGAACAACACCAGTTCAAGTTTACACAGGACAAGAACTAATCCCTCCTTCCAAATATCTGACCTATTTTGACCTTGGTAAGATTCTTTAAATGTTAAAGAAAATATTGCAAACATCCAGCCATTGTAACAGTAAAAAAAATATATTTATTTATGAATTTTCTGTTGTGGGGGGATTTCCAAAAGTTGAAATGCTACTTATAACTCTGAAGAAAAGGGATAATTTGTTTTAACTTTTTTTGTCCCAAGCATCCATAACATGAAATTTATTGGTGTAACCACAGATCTTAGAAGATACTGGTACCTTTTTTTCACCAAGAAGGCGAGACAGAGAAGGAAGCACGACGTTACAATACTTGCCAAGAGATTCCAAGCCATCCTCAGAACCAGTATAATCACGAACAATATCAACCGCTATTTTTTTCACCTAAAACCATTGTTCATTCAAACATACATACACCAAAAAACTCGATACAAGTACTGAATTCAAAGCAATCAGCTATCACGTGAAAAAGGTTGCATTGAAAAATTCTAACATCTCTTTTTTTTTGTGGCGAAACACACTGCTTTTTTCACCTATAGCATTGTTCAACATGCACACACTGGACAAATAAAGCCCAAAAAGTTAACCACAATCCAATTCCAAATAAAATCTAACAAAAGATTCTTACTTCTTTTGACAAAACCATAGCTCAAACATATACCAAGAAGCTCAATAATACCAGAAAAATTTAAAAACAAATCATCTTCGACGAAAAAGGTTCAACCCCAAGTTAGCTCTACATCCTAATGTAAACTTCATCCAGAAAGATTCTTCCTTTACTCCAAAAAACACCGCATTTTCAGCTAAACCATTTTTTATACATACGTATGAAAAGTTCACCTAAGGAATAAAACTCGAATGATTAGTAATTGACTAAAAAATTCGAATCAAATAACTGTAAAACGAAAAGGGTTCGTCCCAATCGGTACTAATTTAATTCTTAATCAAAGATACTTCCTTTTACATCAATCAATCAAACTGAAGACAAGCTAAAAGGGGCAGAAAATCAAACAAATTGTACTCAATAACACATAAAAGGATTAAAGGGCATAAGCTTATGATACTCACTGGAGGAGAAGGGGATGAGAGAAACCCAATCAATTCTTCTAGCTCCGTCGCCATTTGATTTAATGGCTTCCTTCTTCACTTGGCGGCAGTTCTTCGCTGCTCTACTGATGGTTTAGCTCTGTTTTTTACATTCAGGTTACAAGGACACGACGTCGTTTCGTTCGGAAGAGTCGTTTGGTCCTTCGTATTATTGCCCAATCAAACTTACAATTAAGCAAATTGTGTACTATTAGTCCCTTAAGTTAACAAAATTAACGGAAGTAAAAAATAAATAAAATGCTAATGTGAAAATCGTGAGAGAGAAAAGCCGGGTCGAATGAAAAAAGGGACAGAAATATTGTGTTGTATGGATTGATGTATTCTGAAAGTTTTTATGAATTTTGGATTTGTAGGTGTTTTAAAGCTGAGGAGGTTAGACGTGTTATTAGTAGGATGAGTAGGGAAAGATAAGGAGCGTTCAACTACTGTAGCAATATTCATCTTGTGCGGAAATTGGTGGAGAAATATAAGGGAAAAAGGAGGAACTTGCACATGGTATTTATTGATCTTGAGGTTCCATGAGGTGATTGAAGGCTAAACATATTTTGATGGTTTATTTAAAGCGATAAGGGATATGTATGATGGACTAAAGACTCCAATTAGAAAGGTGAGAGGAGATTTAGAGCACTTTCTTGTTGGGATGGGCTACATCAAAGATCATTTGTATTGGTAATAGATGATTTGATGTTGTCAATTCAGAATGAGGTTTTATGTATATATTATTTGCGGATCACATAGTACTAAAAGATAAGACGTGAATAGAGTTATTAAGAGATTGGAGGTTCAGAGACAAACTCTAAAGTCCAAGGGTTCAAATTGAGTAGGACCAAAATGAAATATTCGGAGTGCACATTCACTTGTACGTTCGATAAACCGACTTAAAAGTGAGACTTGTCATACAGAATATTCCCAAGAAAGAGTTCTAAATATGAGATCATACATTAGTTAGTATAACGACTATAAGAAAATATATCATTGTTTCTTAAGGCATGCAAAATATGAATATACAATTAAAAGTAAATATAAGCAAGTCCAAATTTCTTATAAGAAGTTTGAAATAAACAGTAACAAACCAAGATAATGAAGAAAGTAAAAAATGACTTTAAGCATCTTTAAAAGGCATACAAATATGGCTTTATTTATCGAAAATTACAAAACAACTAAAGTAATAAAATACACTATTAAGGGCAAAATATTTATTGAAAGAGTACTATCAGTTGTAGCACTTCAAGGATCCTAAAAATGCAGCAAAATATGGCTTAATTTATAAATTTGTACAATGAAGTAATAATATAAAGAGAAATACAAGGCTAAAAATATTAATCTATTATGTAAGGGGTCGTCTAATTAGAAACTAGTTATTTCATTATTAAGAATCCTAAGATTAGTTATCTTGAGATAACTTATTCCATCACTATGGTATAAATGGTGGGATAAGTTATCCCAAACGTGTCAACCAAACAAGACAACAAATTTTATCCCAGGACTATTTTTTTATTTTAGAACTATATATTCTTATCCCTCACACCAAACGATTCCTAAGTGTGAAAACCACATAACTGATGTAGCTATGTTAATAGCGAGTTGTGTGGTTATTACGACTTGTATATTAGTAGTAGATATATATATATATATGTGCTATTTACAAATCACAATGAATGTTTTTGTGTAATTTATTGAAAATTCATAAGTTTTGAAAATGAGTAAAAAAGTTCAAATCTTATATTATCTTACCAAATGTATAAATTATAGTTTATAAATAAGATGTCGAAATATCCTAAGATACTCCATTAATAAATCACATATCTCCTTATTCCTTTAAAACGCATAAAAATGAGTCTTTTTTTTATCAAAAATTACAAGATAACTAAAGTAATAAAATACAGTATTCAGGGAAAAATATAAATTGAAAGAGTACTATCAGTTGTAGACTTGTAGCACTTCAAGGATCCCAAAAAATGCAGCAAAATATGACTTCATTTACAAAATTGTACAGGATAAGTGAAGTAATAATATAGAATACCAAGGCCAAAAAATTAATCTATTATATATAAGGGTCGTTTGGTTGAGAATTAGTTATTCCATTATTAATTAGGTTTGTTATATTGGGATAACTTATCCCATCACTATGGTATAAATGGTGGAATAAGTTATCCTAAACAAGTCAGTTAAACAAGACAACAAACTTTTATCCTAGGGCTATTTTTTTATTTATTTTAGGACTATATATTCTTATTTCTCACACCAAACGACTCCTAATTGTGAAAACCAAACAACTGACGTAGACATGTTAATTGCGAGTTGTGTGGTTATTACGAATTGTATATTAGTAGTAGATATGTGTATGTGCTATTTACAAATCACAAATGAATGATTTTGTGTAATTTATTGAAAAATCATAAGTTTTAAAAATGAGTAAAAAAGTTCAAATCTTATATTATCTTACCAAATAAGATGTTGATATATTCTAAGGTACTCCATTAATAAATCACATATTTTCATATTCCTTTAATAATAAATGTTTGCCACCAACATGAATCGTGGTGCACTGGTGAGAATGTTTCATCATTAATCAGAAGTCTTAGGTTTTAGCCTTAAGTATGGAGAAAATCCTATTGAAAACACTATCCCAAATGAGCCTTGTGTGTATAATTCGGATTTAGTTGGAGGCCCTAATGAGCCCTACGGTGCAAATTTAGTTGGAGCCCGAATGAACCTTACAATGCACAATCTGAATTTAGTTAGAGCTCCGATGTGAATTAAAAAAAAGAATGTTTGTCATTACAAACTTCCAAATAGTCTTAGATCTTGAAAAATTTAGAGAACAAACAACTAATTCTAAATATAAAAATATGAACAAAAATATATTTTCTCACTATAAATAGCAAGTAAAAGCCTATTTTTAGTAATATTGAATAAATAAAATAAAAAATAATTTTTCGAATTAAATAAGTAAAAATGGATATTTATGTTTAATATATCTCTATTTAAGACACTATAAACTAAATTTAGACAATAGCAAACAGTGGTGAAAGTAGAACAGCTCAGGTGAAAAAGGGATCTGAAACACAAAATCAATATACAAATGCTGATGCAGATTTCTTTTATGAAAATTGGTAATTTTTCGTTTAATATATGCATTTCTACGATGTATTTGTTGTCTACGATGAATGATTCTGTGTAGTTTTTGATATTTTTTAGATTTTTTGTACTCCAATTTTGATTTGGGTAGATGAGGAGTTTGATGTTTATGGGTTTTGTAGGGATGTTATGATGGCTCTGTATAAGAACAATGCTGAACTCTTCCAAGTGAGAGTGAGAAGAGGCATACTGGGGTTTGTTTACAAGTTTTTGGATAAAATCAAGAACTGTTTTAGAAGCTGTGGGAGAGGAGGAAAGTTCAGTCTTTTTACAAATAGGGGATTGCTGTTTTGTGTATTTGTACTTGCTGTGCTGTGCTTGATTTCATTGGCGGCTTTTGGCTTAGGAATGCACTTCCATGGTGAGAAACGAAACTAGTTTCAATTTCATTATTATCATTATTAAACTGATGGTTCCTGCATTTTGTCTTTTTTAAATGAGGTAAGTGATAAATTTTAGTAATGTTAGGGCAAATGTGGGATATGTTTTCATATGCTTTTCCTTAAGCCGAGTTAGTTCCTAAGATATGGAGTTAGGTTTTGGTACAAGTATGCTCCCCCCAGACCCCGTATGGGATTACATTGAGTATGTTGTTGTTGTAGTTATATTGGGGGGAAAAAGCTTTTGGAGGCAAGAAGTATACTGAAAATCTATGTTGCTCGGACTCTTCAAAAAAAGATCATTGGGTGTGTTGACTGTTGCATCATCCAAAAGTTATGCGTTTTTGGAGGATCCGACACGATGCAGCTTCATATTACCGAGGATATGACTCTAGATAGGAAGGAGTAGAAGTTGCATGCTTTCCATCTTGGGCGCCTTTTTTTCTTGACCAAACTTGAGCTGTAAAGCTTTAAACTTGTCTGTGCAGTATCCTCTAGCGCGTTAGATGTTATAATTCTTTCATTTTATGATTTTAAATGTTAGTAAGTAGTAAGTGGTATCTGCAAGCAATTGCTACTCTTCCTGGGAGTTTTATACTTGTAGATGAGCATACTACTGCGAGTATCTTATGGGCAATCGGTGTCTCTTTGGCTGCTTTAATATCGTAACCACTTGTTGAACGATAACAAATCTATTTTAGTCATACGAGCTTCTCATATTTTGAGTTCATAAAAATTTGGTAACTTTTTTCTAAGTTTAGATGTTACATGTTTTCCCATTGTTCTTTGCAGGTAAATTGGAACCTAACATGTTACCTTGGAGAGAAATGCGAAAGGATATTATTGCGCATGATGTCCCTGACCGACCAACAAAGAAACCCCGTAAGCAGCGTAAGTCTTGCTTTTACTATCCTTGTGTATAATTTTATCTGAGTTTACACAAGCAGGAAACTATAAGGTTGAGAAAGCTTATGTAGGTTGATTATAGTATGAATAATCTTCCTTTTCCATCTTACTGCAGCGAAATGGCCTCGTTTGGAGAAAACTGGCGAGTAGTAAATCAAAATTGCATTATAGTGATAGCAAACAATTTTAAAGAACCATGAGTTTTGTTATCCTCAAAAGCATATATTAAAGAAACAAAAGTTTCTTTTAGAAAAGGTTCCATGAAAAATACAATTAGGTTGATAATGAAGACAAGTATTCTTTCGATAAGCTTCATCTTTATAGCACATATGGCCTGCTAAGCAAGATTACTTAATCATCTGTCATGTATTTTATCAAAGAATTTTGTGGTCAAAGTTCAAAACCTTTTATCTTATTGAGGTTGGTGGCAACTGAAGTTCAAACATGCTTTACAATGTGTTCAATCTAATTAACATAGCGTGCAGATATGCATTATGGCATGCCTCATACATTAAAGTTTCATGTTGTATTTTATCGTCTTCACTTCTTTTCTATATCCAAAGAGTGCCAAAAAGAGTTGGTAATTGACCATAATATTGTCCATGGCACAAAGTATATGTTATCATTTGTCTATGCTGAATTATCATAACATTCTAGAGATCAGTTAATTAAAGTCTATCCCTTTGTTGATATCTCTTGATAAAATGCTGTATACAAGCTAGCAGGTTAAAGGGACTATTTCCAAAGTAAGCAGAAAATATTGAAAATCTGCAAATCTTCATTTTGTTTCTATTTGATTTTCAGGTTTTTTCCCCTGTGATGTAGCATTTAAGGATTCCGTCGATTTGCTTAGTGAACCAAAGGACTTTTTGAATTTCACCCATTTTTCCTTGGGATATATGGAAACAGAAAAGAAAGCTTCCCATATTAATGCTCATGAACCCAGATTTGGTGGACATCAGACCCTTGAAGAAAGAGAACAATCATTTTTTGCTGTAAATCAAACAGTTCATTGTGGTTTTGTGAGGGGAGCTGAAGGGTTCCCAAGTACTGGATTTGATTTGAAAGAGGAGGACAGAAAATACATGAGTGTGTGTAGAGTGGTCGTATCGTCATGTATATTTGGAAGCTCTGATTTTTTAAGAAGGCCGACAAGCAGATTGGTAATGATATGGCCTACTTTTTACTTTATATTTACTCTTCTCTCATGTTATGAAGTACGTTGAGTTTGTTTTATTATATCCATTCTGAAGTGCTAAAACACCAGGAAGGGCTGGAAAATTCCTTTTTTCTTCGGTCTCATTCTAATGACCTTGCAGTATTCAACTGAGTTTGCTCTCTCTCTATTCTCAGAAATGGCAGTTGCATAAAAACACTTGTAAATCAGAAATGTTTAATAGCTCTGTGAAGATGAAAGACTTTCTAAAACATGTATCCCGGATACAACAGTTCTCTATAATAATAAGTGACTCAATTTAGCAATATTCTACAGATTTGTCAGATGGTATCTTTGGAAAGCCGAAGAGCAGGTTAGGATATAGCAACATGTGCTTACTTTGGATTGATCCTTGCCTTTTCAGATGAGTGAGTACTCAAAGAAGAATGTATGTTTTGTTATGTTTGTTGATGAGCAAACTCTTTCGACACTCTCAAAAGAAGGAAATGCACCTGATGATGGTGGATTTGTTGGTTTGTGGAAATTAGTTGTCGTCAAGAACTTACCATACACAGATATGCGTAAAACAGGGAAAGTACCAAAGTTTTTGTCACATCGCCTCTTTCCTTCTTCGAGGTGATTATCCATATCCCTATCTGGATTTTATTCTTAATGTATCTTGCTCCAATTGAAGATGAATTTGTTCTCCTATTGTGGCAACTTTTAGGTACTCTATTTGGCTTGATAGCAAACTGCGGCTCGCAACCGATCCAATGTTGATAATTGATCATTTCTTGTGGCAAACTGGCTCTGAGTATGCCATCTCAAATCATTATACTCGGCACTGTGTTTGGGATGAAGTACTCCAAAATAAGCGTCTAAATAAGTACAATCACACTGCTATTGATGAACAGTTCTCGTTTTACCAATCTGACGGTCTTACCAAATTTGATCCTTCAGATCCAAACACTCCTCTGCCAAGCTGTATGTGCCACTTAGTGCTTACTATTAATCCTGTTCTCGTTGTCTTCATATGCAGTTTGTTGAACTAATTATGGCTTTTTTGTGTATTGCAGATGTTCCTGAAGGTTCTTTTATTGTTAGAGCACATACACCCATGTCAAATTTGTTCTCTTGCCTCTGGTTCAACGAAGTTGATCGATTTACTTCACGTGACCAGCTAAGCTTCGGATTTACATTCCTAAAACTGAAAAGAATGAATCCAGACAAACCATTCCATTTAAATATGTTTAAGGTAAGGTATCTTCAGGTCACTTTAATTCTTTTTATTTTCAGCTCTTGCAGAAGTGACATACATATGGTTACTATTGAATCATCTGCTTGCTCTTGAAAACTAACTGTCTTGCTAGATATGTTTCGCATTATATCCTGCTTCAATATATCTGCTATCTAAGAGAAGCTATTTGTAATTTGGCTTTGCGACAGTGTTATCATTTTGAAACGTTAACGCCTTTTTTTCAAAAGTAATGGTTGACATGTTATTTAGGTCGGACAACTTGTAGTCGCTTGTGCTGCTTTATCTTCCATCTAACCTGAGAACTGAACATGTAACACAATGCTCTCAGTGTCATTATTTTTTTGGAATATTGTATGTGCACACCAACTCTCGGTTTGTGCATGTCATCCTTGCACAGGGCTGTGCATATCTTCTCTCCAATTTTATTGGATGTCCCTGAGGCCTGAAGGAACATTCAACTGAGATGTTTTGTTTGCTTGTAACAAGAAAACACCCACTGAGTTTTTTGTTTGCTTGAACATAAGTGTTCCACTAATTGCTCCATTGTTCTGCTGAGTTGTGAAGTTCTTATATTGTAACAAAATTGCACCCAAATCTTGGTGTCCTTTACTTGTGTTAAAGAAAGTCTGTGGAACTTCGTCATATGTTTGAATGTATGCTTCTGCAGGACTGCGAGCGTAGGTCGCTGGTCAAGTTATTTCATCACAGAGAGCCATATGTTCCACCACCTCCAAAAATTAGTTGATATCCTGACTTGACTAAGTAAACTGGACCTCTTGCTAGACCCATTGGAACTAACTTTCCATTTGAAGATGAACCATTGGCGACTAGAGATTATACATTTTGGGGCACAGAACTATTTTAAGCTCTACTAAGTAGGTGATAGAACTTTTGTTGAATATCTTTGGTTTGTCATTTTGGGCCGAGAGTATGGGGCTAACTCATCTGCCTTTGAGCCACCGTCTTCATGTGATTGAAACGCGGAGTAGGATGCTCGTGAGGAGCTACTGCTGCTTGAATTATCATAACTGTTGGATGTTTTTCTTGTGAGTTTATATGCGAGGAGTGAGGTCCATCTCATCTGATATACTTGTACAATCTAGATCGGTATCGTGTTCTGTACATTGAATATAGTATCTTCTCATTTCCAGCTAACATTGATGAAGTTAGTCATTTCTACAACATAGAGAACTTTTATTACTTTTCATATAGCCGATCTCAACTTGTTTGGGATTGAGGCATAGTTCTGCAAGAGTGTTGTAGGCATTGCTTTTAGCATTGACAATACAGTAATATTTACAGTCTCATATGCTCAGTTGTTTTAGCTTAGCAACTTTTCTTCTATTTTTTTTTACTTTTTTTGCGTTGTTCATCCATTTTGTTGTCGTTATTTTCTTTAATAATGCTTTGATTTGAGCGTCTATCGAGAACAACGCACTGCAAGTATAGTAAGTAACTTTTTGCTGCATGTTCAAGAATACTAATGTGAAGGATAGTGAGAATTATTTTAAGAAAATACAAATCTCTTTCCTTATTTAGATCAAATATTTTCAAAAAATTTTATCAATCAAAACCTAAAGAAAATTAGAAAATATTTTCCTTCTTTGTAATTTTCTTTTTCTGCTGAGAGTGAAACATAGTAATTATTGTTGTAGTATTTTCTTTTTGCTAATTATAATTATTATTCAATCACTGTTTATGTGTAAAAATAAAGATGTCTAATAAAAAAGACAATTTTTTTTTTCTTTTTTTCGTAAAAGAGATAGAAAATCCTGTATTTCTTTTTACTTGCCATAGTCCTTTTCTAGAAGCAAATGGTATGAACTTTGACCATTTAAGATATATTTTTCCCACCATATCTAAATTACTTCACGTATAGTTTTTTTATATCTATATTTAATAAAATTAACTTTCGAAATTATTTTGAAACTTATAAAAAGTATAATATAGTGTACCGTGAAAAATTAATAACATCATCAGAGTGGCGCAGCGGAAGCGTGGTGGGCCCATAACCCACAGGTCCCAGGATCGAAACCTGGCTCTGATACAAAAAATTGTATATTTCAGATGCAAGCTTCCTTTATCTCCACAATTTTTTTTGGTTTTAAATATTTTTAATGCAAATAAAAAATTATAATATACATTTTTATAACATATGAAAATAAATTAATAATACATTTTTCTCTATATATGTGTGTGTATGTGACTTGTAAAATCTACATACTGTTGTAATCTTTAGGACTTTAATGTCATAAATTATTCTTTGATACATCATTTTCATGAAAAATCTTTTATTGTGTTATGTGTATAAACAAGTGATGATAGCTGGCTGAGGAATTATTGGATGTATATAAATGTGAAATGTCATATATTTTTATAGTTTTTATTTTTATATCTAACTATTCATGAAGTGTCATTGTTTTGAAAGCAACAATTGAAATAGGGCCATATGTTTCTGATTTTTTTAAATATAATGTCGCATTTGCATATAAAGTCGGTAATCTTCATCACCATTATTCTCTCGATAGCTTCAATAGTTTATTGAGAGCTTTTGACTTAGGCTTATAAGGTAGGGTATGACTCCAATTCTCAACCCTGTAAATTTGGATGATTTATCGAGAGCGTTAAATAGAAAGAGAAGGTTAAAGTTAAACCTCTTGCATATTCACCGTGAATATATTTAGAGATAATAATAAATATGAATAGTTATAATCAGACTTAACTAATTCGTTTGATTCCAAATTCCTAACACTTAAAAATCCGATTTAAATTGATTTAATTTTCTTCCTAGTAAAACCTAACCATATGAAAATATCGTAATTACATCTAGTGATTTATCAATCACGCCGCAATTGGTTACATCTCAATAATTTTCTTTTTTTTTTCCACACAAAAGTCTATATAAAATCATTATCAATCAGGACTTAGAAATTAAATTATTATTAGCCAGTTTATATCAAAATCATATTGGGAATACGTAATAATGAAAGTGACTTAAAGATAAAGTTTAATTTAAGGCGCTAACAAACAATACACAATCTATTACTAATACTATTTAAGATTAAGATTGATAATTAAACACTAAGTGTTTGGATATATTTTGAGTAATATTTGGAATATTTATAATGATATTTTTAAAGTTGAAATGATGTACTTGAAAGTTGAAAGTTAAGTTTGTTATTGGATATATATTACAAAAATTGGCAAATATTAAAGTTTGTAAGAAAAGATTTTCTTTTACTTAATAATAATAATAATAATTTATTAATAATAATCAAATTTGGAGGAAAAATTTGGCTTTGGCATAGTGTATCACTTAACAACTTCTTTTAAAAAACTATTATGTCCAAAATGGCCTTTAATGGATGTTTAAAAAGGGAATAAGCAATACCTAATTAAGCCAATCACCATCATTAAAGGTGGAGCTAGGGAGAGATTAGGGTTGGATAGAATTTAGTAACTTTCTTAAAAAATTTATATTAATATTTCGAAAGTTATTTTGCTACGTTTTATTTATTTTTATGAAGATTAAAATATATGAATCTAAATGCACATCTAATTACAAAGTTTTCTAATAGATCTGCTGGACGATGGACGATTATAATTGTTTTTCAATATCTGAACGTTATTATAATTAATTTATTTTTAAACATAATAAATATAAAATAAAATTAAAAAGTAGTTAAATATTAGAAAAACATATAAATTTAATATAATAAAATCATTATTTGTTTTTTTTAACAAAGAAAACATTTATGTTCACTAGCGATAGAGTGGAGATGGTTAGTATGATGGCGATGATTGATGCTAGTTCTTCATAATAAATGTGATGGCAAAGACGATAGTTGTAATGGTAGAGTTAGTTAAGGTTGATCGTTGATAATGGAGCTGAAGAACGTGTGAAGGTTAACGATAGTGTTAATGATAGTTGTGTTGATAGAGATGATTGATAGTAAAAATATAAGTTATAACCGCGACAATTTGATATAATTATAATAATAACTCCTTTCTTCTAGTACTTTGAACTCTTTATTTTTAATTGAACATATATATTATATTAATTTTAGTGGTATTTATTTTTGCCAATTATATGTGTACTTTTTGTATGGATGGGAAAATACAAAAAACACTCAAGTAAGTTTTGAGTGCTTGAGGCCAACATGGAATTGTCAGCCTACCCACCAACTTTACCAGAAGGGATGGAATTGACACTTCAAATTAAAACCATATGGAAATATCACTTTCAATTTAATTATACAAAAAAAACATATTGAAAATCATGTAAACATAAATTAATTTCCTAACTTGCCAACTAAGTTATTTACCTTCTTTTTCTATGTCTCTATTAATGCATAATAATACATAGATAGTCATTAAAACTTGATCTTATTAAGAATACGTATTAAGATATCTGATTAATTTATCTTTATTGTGTCAGTTGAGTACACTCTCGACATACAAAATGATTTTGTGGACAGTGGCATAGCCACATAGTGTCGTCGGAAAAAATAGCATATATACAAGTAAAATGATATACGAAATGATTAAATAACATATCTTGGACATCCTTAACATAACAAGTTGATATTTTTGGAGATTCTTTAAGAAATTTCTAGTTCCGCCACTGTTTGTGGACACTTCTAAAAATTATGTGACACGTCAATGTCAGGAGATCATGAGGCATAATGAAAACAAGCTCGAGTTTTTAGTTATCCGTTGAGACAAAATTAAGCTATCTAGATAAACTATCGAAGTTAGAATTCTTGCTAGCTAATTAAGACCGTATTTAAGTGTATGTTTATATAGTATGCGCTTTTAATATCTTATAAAGAAAACAGTGCTCAAGATTTTCGTCTTTTTAACTTATAATATTCTTCAAGCGTTTTTTTGAGACCAAAAAAAAACAAAAAAATGAATTCGATTTATTTATTTTTTAATTAAAAAAATTTAAAGGAGCAATTGTGTCTATTGATAATTTGGTTGAGTTTTTAAAACAATTAAGTAGATCAAATTTTTGATTTTTTAAAGACGAATAATAAATCGATTGTCCATCGATTTTGCTATTTTCTGAATTTTCACCAACTTGGTTTGTTAAAGAAATGATTAATTTTATTTGTCAATTTTGGACATGTTTTTAGTAGTGAAACATCACCTTAATTTATATATTAAAAAAATGTACATAGTATTGCTTGATATTAAAGTACAAGCCAAGGAGAAAGTGATTTTCACTCTAATATTATTATCATCCAAAATAAAATATGCCAAATGAAGTCTCCATCCAAATATATAAGAAAACTGAGTAAGAAGAAACTAGTTTTTTTTTTTTTTTTTAAAAAAGGAAGTGAGAAACAAGTTATTATTTCGATCTTTAGTTTGTTAGTACAAATTATCGAGGAAATAAAAAAATGAAAGCTTCAAAAAAAGAAAGAAAGAAAGAGAAGAATTGTTATTCAAAATTAAAATAAGTAGCAATATTTTAATAGGAGCGTTATCTTTGAATAAGCTTTATAATACGTGACTTGAATTTAATCGAGATTCGAAAATAAACTTCGATTTGAAAAAAGAAGCAACATTCCGACAATTTTGTTTGAATGATTTAAGCCAAGAATGGATGGTAAGACATCTATCTCCATTATGTCACTGCAACAGGAGCTGGCATCTCACGTGAATATATCTTGCAACCACCTATATTATTTTTCGAGTTTTCGTATCTGATATTTTATTAAAATTTGATTAAATTTGAATTTATATGTAATAGAGTTTGAAGGCAGAGCTTTAATTAATAATTTTTATAATCTTTAAAAGATTGAATTAAAATATCTAATTAAAGATAAAAAGAATTCTGAATTCGCTATTCAATTTTTTGAATGATATATTATATGAGTAGTAATTATTTCTATCTCCTAAATTCTAGCCTCCTCTTTTTCCTCTCCTCATTCTTTAGTATTACAAAAAACAAAGTTTATCGATTTTAATTTTCTAATAATTAATGAAATAATTACATATTTCACCATTAATATTATAGGGATGATATATTCCTTATTATATAATTTTGTACGATATTCATTTCTTGAGATTGAATCATGTTTTGATTATAATTCTATCGAATTACATAAATTTTGCTATAAAGAATGTCGTTATAAGACATTGGAGATGGACATAAAATGTCAAAAATTGCACCAAACACAAATTGCAAAAACTATATATCCAAATTAAATTCAAATGAGAGTTCCCTTTCTTTCAAAAATTCTTTTTAGCCAACTATTTATTTTTATTAAGGATATGTTTTTTTAGGTCATTTTCTCTTACAATTAATTTACGCTCAGAAATTATTTATCACTTTTTTTATCTATTTTATTTATTCACTATACTAAAAATAAGTTTTTACTTTTATTTATCTATTTTAATATACATTAAAAAAAAGACTATATATATAATATAAATATCTTGATAAAATATATAATTTATTTATTAATTTTTCAATAAATATTTAAAGTCGATCAGACCTTGTAGAAGCGAACATTGATGTCCATCTCATTCGGCCGTAAATAGGTAAAAGTAAACGAACAATTATGTCAAAATTCGAAACACAACGTGACTTTGTCGTGGATTATGGTAACCGTACTTTCTATACGATTAGAACCAACAAATATTGTTCCGTCCGTTTTATATTACTTGATAATTTAATATATTTATTCACTTTTTAATATTAAAATGTTTTTTACTGAATAAATTTTAATAATGACGCTTTATAACTCTAAGTTTAACTAATATACCACTTTATGTAATAAAATTCTATTCCTTTTACGAAATATATATTATTATTATTATTATTATTATTATTATTATTATGAGTAAAATAAAGATACACTACAATAAAAATAAATTTTAGCGGTAATTAGTAGATATATTAATAAAAAGTGTTAAAATCTTTACTTACGTTAGTTAAGTGTCATTAGATATAATATCGCTAAAAGCTTTAGGAACATATTGAAAAAAATGCTAATTATCACTAAAAATACATAATTAGCAACAATAATTATTTACCAGTAAATAATTTTTTATGTAGTTATGTAATATTATATAGAAGAGCAAGTAAAATAAAACGGAGGGAGTATTACTGATATAAGTACATATGCAACTGGTTTTTTAGTCATGATCACAATTAAGTTAACAAATAATGTACATTTGAATGTGTACTTTGGCAAAGTAATTAGGTTAATTAATTCCTTAAAAATGTGCATTAATTGAGAAACACTTATAGTAACATATCTTAATTCTTGGGGAGCAGATATGACTAATAAGCATAATCTATATGGAGTTTAAAACAAATCAAACACTAATTGGATTATGTCAATGATGATAAAAATGTACTTAAATGGAAAAAGTAGTCATAATCAAGTTATGGGGGGCCATAATTAATTAAGTATTGAGAATTACATGCAACTTATACCTATCAAATTATCTTTTTAGACCATAGTTAGTCAAAAAATTATATTAAATCATGTTAGGTTGTTAATAGTTCAATTGTTACGTTTATACTAATCTTCAACCATGGTTATGAAGTCATATTTCAACGCGGATAAAGTATAATTTAATGACGTCTCAAATTATCTATCGTAATCGTTTTATTTTTTTTTTAAATTTATTTTTAATAATAATTATTCTTGAAGAATACATATTAAATATCTCAATAACGTAAATATTTCACAAATATAAATTATATTTTAATACATAAATGGCGAGAATAAATTGTCGAAAACATCTAATTATTCTAGTAATTTCTTTAAGGACACGTATAAAAGAGAAACACCACAAATAATTTAAATCGAATAGATTATACAGGGAAAATATTACTAAAATACATATTTTATTCTATGATATTTTTAAAATTTCCTTCCATTAGAAAGAATTGCAAAATCTTTTACTTTCTCCTAGTCTCGAATATATCACTCTTATGCGATGTATTGTGACAGATGTGTTTTGTATCGATGATGGTACAGTAATATATCGGGACACGATGTATCATGACATTGACCGATATATCATAATTGATGTGTCTTGTATCAACAAAGGTAATATATCTAGACACGATGTATCGAACATTGAATGATGTATTTAAAATTGAATCGTGATATATCGAGACATTGAGTAACGTATTCGAAATTGAGACGTTGAATGATGTATTTAGAATCTTTTATTTTTAACAAATTTTTGTAATTTATAAAAGAATATATATATATATATATTAAAAAGAAGAATTATGAAAAAAAAAGTAGAAAACCCTACATAAATTAGCTTTCAATCAAATCGACATTAAAAGAAGTTCCTGAATTCCCAACACAATGGTTGATTAAATATGAAAAAAAGTTGAATTACACAATGATTGCTCAAATGAGATTATATACATATGGATCCACTTGACTTTATTATCTTCTCTTTTTTTTTTTTCTAAAATAAAAAAATATTTTTTCTCCCTCAATTAATTGTCTTTATGAATTGAATGATAATTAAGCAGCACTACACGTGGAGTCTGAATGAAGGGACCTTGCTTCCAACCACAATAATTATTAGGTCTGCTTGTACTTTGATATGAAATCGATTGAAATTTTATTACGATTTGTAATTTAAATTTTAAGTTGTATTAATTTTTTGTAAATATGAATATTTATTTTTAACTAATTTTTATTTGTGGTACATACTTCTTGAAATATAGATAGTAATTATGACTTATGATCGTTCTGATAAAAAAAATAGAACAGTTTATGATTTATAAAAATTATTAAAGTTTCTTTAATTCTTATGTAATCTTGTCAAATAAATAAACATAATTTAGAAATTAGGTATCAATATATTCTAAAATGTCACATTAATAAATTAAATATCTTTTTGTTTTTTTTTCCAAATAAATACTTGCAATCATATGCTATTACGAATTATTAAATAAACATTTTAAAAATCCACTAATCTAATAACTCAATAGTAATAGTAACTAAATTATTCATTGAAATAATCCTCCCATATGGTGTAATCAATCTATTCAGGATGAGATAAATATCTTTGTTTTGTTAATAAATTTAAAATGATTGATCTATTTTTTATAAAGTAAAAACATATAGGTCAAAGTTTTATATTTTGAAACGATTAAAATGAAATTAAATAAACTATTTCACAAAAAAAAATATTAGTAATAAATTAAAACTTCAAAATTAACCTCAAATAATATGATTTTTCATCAAACAAATTACATACTATATTACTCCCCCTCCTCTAAATTGAGAATAGAGAGAGAGGAGAAATGAAGAGCAGATTACACTATCATGAAAATTAAATTTTCATTAGTAAAGTAAAAATTCAAATAATTGATCAATCGAACTACTATGATTTCTCCGCAATTACATACTACTACTACTACATGTTTCTAGAAAATAATTTTGGATTAAGTTACAATCATACCCTCACAAAAACAAAGATTTACTTTCATGACTAATATTAGCTTTTCCAATTCCCATAGCCCACTCATATACATTCCCACTCATTATGTTTGTTGCTTAAAGCACCTCTCACTCATTTCTCTCTTTCCCCCCTTAGCTTTTTTTTCCTCTCTTTTGACTCAAAAATATATCAACAAGAAACTTCAAATATCAAAAAGCTTGGTACAATCAAAGTTACTTATAAATAAAATTTGATAGTAGTAATAAACATTAGTAATATTCATAACAAATTAAATAATATAACGTAAAAATAAATCATTTCTTTCGGCCTATACATAATAACAACGACTTACCTAATTAGTGTAATATCATACATGAGCTCTGAATGTACACAAATTTTACGCTAAAGAGAAAAACCCTTTTTTGAGAGCCATCCATTAGATAATAGTGATAAATAATAGATAGATACATCATATTAGATGTACTACTACTTCATCACGTGAGATCTAAAGATAATAAAGTGTACACAAATTTTACGCTAAAGAGAGACCCTTTTTTGAGAGCCATCCATTAGATAATAGTGATAGATAATAGATAGATACATCATATTAGATGTACTACTACTACTAATACTACAACTTCTAGCTATCTACCTCTTAGCCCCCACTTCAAACACATCCCACACAAAGAAAAACACCACCAATTTATTTTTCTTATTATAATGGAAAATGGCCATCATCATCATGATAATATTGGAAACTCCATTCAAAGACCAAATTTCCCCTTGCAATTGTTAGAAAAAAGAGATGAAGTAGATCATACAACAACAATATGTTCATCATCATTACAACTTCATCCTTATAATTCCACTTCTTTACACATGATGACTACCTCAAGTAGTGATGCACCTTGTGTCAATCATAACCAAAAATCAAAAACTCATCAAGACAAGAAACAACAACCACAACAAACAAAAAAACCAACAACAACAAAGGATAGACATACTAAGGTTGATGGTCGTGGTCGAAGAATTCGAATGCCAGCAACATGTGCAGCTAGGGTTTTTCAACTTACTAGAGAATTAGGTCACAAATCTGATGGTGAAACTATTGAATGGCTATTGCAACAAGCTGAACCTGCTGTTATTGCTGCTACTGGTACTGGTACTATTCCAGCTAATTATTCATCACTTAATATTTCTTTAAGAAGTTCTAGACATCATAGTGCTAGTAACTACCTAGCACATAATCATAATAATTTCGGTCATGTTTATCATGACCGAAATTATTTTAATGGGGTTGGTTTATTTTCGTCCGAAAATAATTCATTTTTCCCTAGTGGGAATTTGAACATGTTACAAGCAAAGGAGGAGTTATGTGATGATCACGATGATAATGATAATGATAATGATAATAATACTGGACGGATTAAGCGGAGGTCAGAAGATCAAGATTTACTACAAAATAATTACCATATGAGTAATATGTTACAATCTAGTACTTATGGTTCAATTCCAGCAAGTCATCAAATTGGGCAAATTCCAGCAACAACATTATATATGATGACAAATAATAATAATAATAATTCTAGTCATCATCATGACCTTAATAATTGTTCTATGTGGGGATCTTCTAGTAATAATAATAATATTGAGAATTCAAATATTAGAGGAGGGTTACTGAATTTTATGAATTTTCATCAACCAATTTTGGGGACACGTGGCGGTGGCGGTGGGACGGCGGCGGAAGGGCAATGGGGGATGTTGACGGCGGCGATGAATTCGTATAGACAAAGTGGTGGTCATGCTAGTGGTTCTTCTAATCAACATAATGGAGGAGATGATCATCAACATCATTCTTGAAAATGTATGTATTCTTGTTCGATTCTGTTAATGCGAGATATTTTATGTATCAGACTTTTTTTTTTTTATTGTATGAGGAAGTTAAATACAATAGTTATGTAGTAATTGCTATTAGTATATTTGTATTAAATAATAATAGGGTAAAATAATTTTCTTGGAATATTGAAAGCATGCATTATTTTCTTTTAATGAAAATTTCTTAGGAAAATTGTAGGGTTTGGTGAGAATTTTGTAAAGAATCTTGTTTTTTCTACTAATTAATTTTTTTTTTGCTTTTCCTTTCAAGTGTTGACTACTTTAATTCTAAGAAAGGGTTTTTGAATATTACATTCACCCAATGATTCTTGTCAATGTGTTTTTGGATTTTATTTTTGATACAATGAGTCGATATGAAACGTTGATTCCAATTTATTTGGGACTAAAGCATAATAATTGTTATTGATGAGACGAGTTGAGTTTAGATGAAAACTATAATCAGTGATAACTCATATAGTTCATTTGATTTTGATTTTTGAGATACAATTTCTGTTGTATTTTGATTTCTAATTTTTTAATACGATGATGAAGTGAGTTGAATTTGAGGCCGAGGCACAATAACTGTTGATGGTGAATAAGAATTTATATAGCCTACCACAACCTGATATAGCTATATATAAGTGGAGTCTAAACAAAATATTATATATACAGATAGACCTCATAGTATATCTTATCTCGAAGAGGTAAAAGAAACTATTTTTGATAAATCTTCGTAAAAAGAAATGGTCCATCAACGATGATACACAGAGGTGGATTTAATCTTTATTCAATGGGTTCAATTGGGTCAAATAATATGCTTTCTGAAAAAAAAAAGAAAAAAGAAGAAGCTCTGGCCAATATGTTAAAGGGTGTAGGACCATAATTTCTATCAATTACTAGTCTCTGGCATTCTTTGCATGAATGTGATGTTTTTGTGTGTAGTACAAATAAAGTGTTTGAATTATAAAAATAATATTAGATGGTGAATTCTCTTAGCATATTCACGTGATGTTCACCTCATTAAAAGTTCTCGACGCGATTATTATCAAGATAGAACTACAAGTCAATCAGGTTTTAGATACACAAGATTTCTCTAACAAATACAAATTAGTCGAGACTAGTTATATATGAATCACCAATATCCATTTAGCTTTGGTTATATCAATCCTATATCTAGAAACATTTGATATCACAGATTAGAGGAAAAACTATTATATCAAAATCTGGATCTAATGTAAGACACAAGTAACCCCTACATTATGATCGAAATTTCAGAGACATACCTTAATTAAACTAAGATCCTATATTTCCCCTGAGCTTATTATTATTATTTTTTTGTAATTTTATACACCTTTTGTCTTATGTGACACACTCGTGATTCCACACAATTGAGGCGCGTGAGAGATATTTTAATGCCGCATAAGCTAAAAAGGTGCACACAACTACAAAAAAATAGGTTCAGACGATAATAGGATCTTACTTTAGTTAAAGCATGTCTATGAGATTTCGATCATTGTCTAGGGGATACAAATTAGTCGAGACTAGTTATATATGAATCACCAATATCCATTTAGCTTTGGTTATATCAATCCTATATCTAGAAACATTTGATATCACATATTAGAGGAAATACTATTATATCAAAATAGATTATGATCGAAATTTCATAGACATATCTTAATTAAACTAAGGTTCTATAATACCCCTGCGCTTTTTTTTTTATTATAATTTTGTACACCTTATGTCTTACGTGGCACACTCATGACTCCACGCAGTTGAGGTGCGTGGGAGTATTTGATGCCACGTAAGCTAAAAAGGTGCGCACAATTACAAAAAAATAGGTTCAGAGGATAATAGGACCTTACTTTAGTTAAAGTGTGTCTCTGAGATTTTGATCATAGTCTAGGGTCTACTCGTACATTTTCCCAGCAATACTCTTTTTAAGTTGCTAATATCAATAGTCAAATGTGGAGCATTTCATATATACAAATACAATTTTGTTCATTCAAAACCATTGTATCAAAATCTGCAACAATATGGGGTT
This sequence comes from Solanum pennellii, assembly GCF_001406875.1. Taxonomy (NCBI): domain Eukaryota; kingdom Viridiplantae; phylum Streptophyta; class Magnoliopsida; order Solanales; family Solanaceae; genus Solanum; species Solanum pennellii. The sequence continues at coordinate 2,188,025 of NC_028641.1, read as the reverse complement.
CTCTTCGCATTCCAGAGACATTCAAATATCTAATTATACGAAAAAAAAGGTTTATACCAAACCAAGTTTTTAAGATAATTGTTATCAGGATTCTAGTTTATAGCAAATGATTGTAAATGCGATAACGAGATAGAACTCCAAGTCTGATACTAAAGAAAACAGATTATTACAAGGCTTCATTATTTCGATCCATGAACTCAGCACTCGTAAAAACAGAGTATAGCACAGCAACTATTGATTATGCAGAAGGATGTTTTTTTCTGAACGGTAGTAGTTTGTGCCCTACGTGTACAAGGAGTTGTAGTTTGATAACTGAACTATAAATTTTTATTTAAATTGGAAGACATATATAGAAATCCGTATTTGGATAGAAGTAGATATTTAAAGTATAACTGGATTGGGATTTTAAGTATCGCTTAAATTGTTTTTGGCGTTTCTACATAAACAGGAATCCAAATTTGGATAGAATTTGATATTTGAAGTATAAAGGGATTGAGATTAAATTCTCTGCCTATTTATATCAACTCCTTTTGCACGGTATTACTCACATATTCTTCCTTCCATCTTAGCTAATTAATTACTCATTCTTTCTTCTCAAACATGTCGTCGTTGAGAAGTGCAAAATTGTTACTTGTGTTTCTGCTGTTGGGTTGCATAGGCATTGCTACTGCCACTGCAACCGAACCCAAAACAGAATCGTTTGGTACTTCTTCAATTGGATTGTGGCCCCGATGGTGGTGGCATACTCACCCAAAAATACATTCACCACCAACTCCATCTCCGATTGATAATGCGGCTTCACCAACGCATATGGCTCCGTCCCCAGTTGATGACGTGGTTTCGCCACCACACACGACCCCTGCTCCATCCACTTCTTGCACCAAAGTGGACGGTTGTGCATTAGATTTGATCACCTCAGTTTTCAATTGTAGAATTTCATTATCCACTCAATGCTGTCAAGTACTTTCAACTATTTCAGATGATTGCTTTTACAGAGAGTACACACACTCAAAGAGGGTACCATTTTTCCTTGGGAAAGTGAGAAACTATTGTAGTCATGTTGTTGATAATGCGGCTCCATCTCCATCTCCAGTTGATAATGCAGTTCCATCTCCATCTCCGGTTGATAATGTGGCTTCACCAACTCATGTGGCTCCAATTTCAGATGATAATGTGGCTTCACCTACTCATGCGGTCCCATCCCCATCCCCGGTGGATGATGTTGTTTCTCCATCGCATATGGCTCCCTCTTGGGGCCCGACCCCGGCTCCAACCACTTCTTGCATCAAGGTGGACGGTTGTGCATCAGATTTGATTACTTCTATTTTCAAGCGTAGAATTTCATTATCCACACAATGCTGTCAAGTACTTTCAACTATTTCAGATGATTGTTTTTACAGAGAGTACACACACTCAAAGAGGGTACCATTTTTCCTAGGCAAAGTGAAGAACTATTGCAGTCATCATCATGTCTGAAGCAAATTTTGTCTTTCTTATTTTTTTGGTCATTTAGCTTATTTATATAGGATTTCCCCATTAAAATGTTTTTAGGCGTTTGTTAAGTACTTTCAATTAAATTCTTTAATTAGTTCAGTTGGATCTTTATCTCTATTTTGCAGTTTAATTACTACTCTCTTGTTGCATATTTATTTGTCCATGTTTGACTTGGTACACTCTTTACAACTCATTTGCTATATCACTTCATGATATTAGCTATGGAACACATCCTTTAACTTATTCGCGATACGATAGACATATCAATCAACTATATCTTGATCCGACTAAATATGGTTATATGAATCTTACGCAACTATACCTTTCTAGTCGCCCCAGCATCCCAACAAACTTACTAATAAGAAGACTTACCATGTCATACTTACACTACCTAGAACAAGAATTTTGTCAACTCGATTTTTTATTATTATTTTTTTGCATAGTATAACTGAAAATTGAACTCTTAAAACTTCTGATTTGATGATTTATTACTTTCTGAATAGTTTTGTAGGGTTCTGAGCATTAAGTTTCTTAATTCTGGCAACAATATTTCTATTTGATTTTAGTTACTTGGAGGCTGATTTATGAGTGAAACAGAGCTTCTTAGTGTTGAAGTAAAGAGAAATATGATAGTTGTAGAGCCGGATTCTTATTGTTGTGATTCTACTGATGATTATGAAATTGAGAGCTATAAGTATCCTTAATTCAATCCAAACATTAAAAAAAACAAAAAAGATTCTTGATTTTATTTGGCTAACGATTTGGATATACATGACAATGAGGCTATGTCCGACAAAAAAAAAGTAAGTCTTATTGAAGCTTTGAAAGAATATTAACATATGTTATTCCTTAGAGAAATCAATGTACACTGTTCTATAATCAAGGAAGCTAGTTTAACCGATATTCAAACGTTTGCTATGGAGCACAATTAAATCAAACCCTAGCTACTCCATTTATTTTAGGTTATTAGTTTGCTATTGTATACAATTTTCCCTTATAAGAATCACAACAGTGATCAATAAATAAAGCTTTATAATCGTCACGTGAATCATCATATCCAAAACCATATTAGGTATAGAAAAAGATGCCGCGGGGCGAATTAATTAATATTTAAAAAAATTTATTTTTGGCGGTTGTTTTGATTGAGGAGAAGTCATCATAATTTGATTGCAACACATTCTTGAACTATAAATTTTTATTAAAATTGGAAGACATATATAGAAATCCTAATTTAGATGGAAGTAGATATTTGAAGAATAAATGGATTGGGATTTAAGTACCGCTTAAATTGTTTTTGGCTTTTGTACATAAAAAAGAAATCCAAATTTGGTTAGAATTTGATATTTGAAGTATAAACGAATTGGGATTGAATTCTCTGCCTATTTATATCAACTCCTTTTGCACCGTATTAATTATTCATACAAGTTTAAAGGATTTCGAAAGTATCGCTTGAAATTCTTTAATCTTAGCTAATTAATTACTCATTCTTTCTTCTGAAACATGTCGTCGTCATCGTTGAGAAGTGCCAAATTGTTGTGTCTGTTTCTGCTGTTGGGTTGCATAGGCATTGCTGCTGCCACTGCAACCGAACCCAAAACAGAATCGTTTGATACTTATTCAATTGGATTGTGGCCCCGATGGTGGTGGCGTATTCACCCAAAAATACCATCAGCACCAACTCCATCTCCAATTGATAATGCGGCTTCACCAACGCATATGGCTCCATCCCCAGTTGATGACGTGGTTTTGCCACCACACACGGCCCCTGCTCCATCCACTTCTTGCACCAAAGTGGACGGTTGTGCATTAGATTTGATCACCTCCGTTTTCAATCGTAGAATTTCATTATCCACTCAATGCTGTCAAGTACTTTCAACTATTTCAGATGATTGCTTTTACACAGAGTACACACACTCAAAGAGGGTACCATTTTTCCTTGGAAAAGTGAGGAACTATTGTAGTCATGCGGTTGATAATGCGGCTCCATCTCCATCTCCCGTTGATGATGTGGCTGCTCCATATCCAGTTGATAATGCAGTTCCATCTCCATCTCCGGTTGTTAATGTGGCTTCACCAACTCATGCGGTTCCATCCCCATCCCCGGTTGATGATGTCGTTTCTCCATCGTATATGGCTCCCTCTTGGGGCCCGGCCCCGGCTCCAACCACTTCTTGCATCAAGGTGGACGGTTGTGCATCAGATTTGATCACTTCCGTTTTCAAGCGTAGAATTTCATTATCCACACAATGCTGTCAAGTATTTTCTACAATTTCAGATGATTGTTTTTACAGAGAGTACACACACTCAAAGAGGGTACCATTTTTCCTAGGCAAAGTGAAGAACTATTGCAGTCATCATCATGCCTGAAGCAGATATTTTCTTTCTTATTTTTTTTGGTCATTTAGCTTATTTATATAGGATTTCCCTTTAATAGGTTTTTAGGTGTTAGTTAAATACTTCTAATTAAATTCTTTAATTAGTTCAATTGGATCTTCCTCTTTATTTTACTGTTTAATTACTCTCTGTCTATGCATATTTATTTGTCCATGTTTGATTTGACACACTCTTTTACTATCACTCCTAGACTATTCATAATGTTAACTAGGAAACACAACCTATTACTTATTCGTGATATGGTAGACATATCAATTAACTATGCCTTGGTCCTAATTAAGCTGAGTACGGTTATATGAATCTTCAGCAACTATTCCATCCCAACAAATTAATCAATAAGAAGACTTACTATGATATTTTTACACTAACTATCAACCTGCCACAGAGACTTTGTCAGCTCAATTGTAATTTGAAGAATCGAATTCCTAGATATATTATATTGATTACATTAATAGGGACACATTGAATCGATCTTGAAAGTATGTTAAAAGATGGAGATTGATTTCTACGTATATCGAAGCCTATTAAGTTAGTAGAAACATCCCAAAAGACAATGCGAATCGTATTTACTTTGAACACCTAGACTCTTATTTTAAAATGGGCAACGGGCATACACCAAGTCGAGCAACCATTGAAGATAATGAATAAGAACAGAGTATTTATGGGTTGGAAGCACGCCAGATTACTACGATTCATCTATTGACAATGACTTTAGTGACTTGGAGGCTGATTTATGTGATGACGAGTCATGGGAAGGGAAAACAGAACCTTTATGGGTGAACAGTTTCGTAGTGTTGAAGTAAATAGAAAAATGGCAGCTACAAAAGATCCGGGGGTTTGATAACTAGTCGTTGGATGTGAGAGAGAGTGGTATTTGCTGAGTTGTCGAGTTTTTTGGGGTTATGGCTGTTGCTTAATTTATTGTAAAAGCAGGAGAAGAAAATCTTTGTTCATCTCTTAAAAATTTATATATGGTTGAGTGCACAAGATTTCTCTAACAAATACAAATTAGTCGAGGCTAGTTACATGAATCCTCGATATCCGTTTAGCTTTGGTTATACCAATCATAATCTCGAAACATTAGTTATCCGAAGTGGCAGGGGTTTTCAATGTACTTGCGAGCTGCTCTGGAGTTTGTGTAGGAAAAAGGAGACACCGATGGGGTTTGAAACTGCAAACAGGTTTCATCGATAGTACAAACTATATATGTCATAGAATTGATCAACAACCTCTACTGGTCTGGTTGAACCGTAAAAGTAAAATCTCATTCTTATTTTACTGGTAACAAGGTAGGAAAAAAATGGATGTAAATAATATGATTGATGGTGAATTTCGTTTCACTATGGAACACAATCTTTTCCTTATTTGTGATATGGTAGACATGTCAATCAACAATAACTTATCGGCTGTTATCGGCTTAAATGATTGTGAGGTTTCATGATATCAATAGGAGATCGACAAGGCTTTCTACATAGATTTCTGCAGCAGCACATTCCTCAAATTGATCAGCAACCTCTACTTGTCTGGTTGAACCGTTATATGTCATGATAACACGGGGAAGTAAAAGTAAAATTTCATCCTTATTCGACTGGTAACAAGGTATGGAGAAAAAAGATCATCAAGAGACTTTATATTCAATGTCTTGTCCTATATTTGACAAAAAAAAAGGGTGCAAAAAGAGCATTACAAGCTAAACGAAGCAGAATCCTTAATAATTATCAGCTATGTGATGATTGTGGAGTTTCCTGGTTACGACGTCCCTAACCAGATATCGTTAGGGGATTAAAAAGCTGTCTACATAGATTGACATCAGTAGTGTGCTTTAGTTGTCTTGTTGAACCATCATATATCATGATGGCTGAGTGAAGAAGAAGCAAAAAATTGTGATGATTTAATAAATTATGTGTGTTAGTTCAAATGGGTAAATATAGGTTGTAATAAGTTCAAATGAGGTATTGACCGTGAAGTATAATAAAGTCTTTCTATACCCGAAAATAATATCTAAAGCCAAAATTATCAACGTTTAAAGTTTCTCTTATTTACAACTACACTAATCTCTGGTAAAATGGTCATAATGAATTACTTTAAACATTAAATGATACAAAATTTGTGGAATTTGAAAACTAATTGACCTACAATTTTCATATGTAATGACTCAGCTAATTCATTACGTACTAAAAGACATGTTAGTATACATTGTGTGCCTTCAAGAGAGGCACACATTCGGACCTGTTTCATTTCAGCACTTGACAATATCGGGTTCTCTTCACATTCTAGAGACATTCAAATATCTAATTATACAAAGAAAAGAAAAGGTTTATACCAAACCAAGTTTTAAGATAATTATTATCAGGATTCTAGTTTATAGCAAATGATTGTAATTCTGATAACGAGATAGAACTACAAGTCTAATACGAAAGAAAACAGATAATCACAAGGCTTCATCATTTCGATCCATGAACTCAGCAGCAACTATTGATTAGTGTTCAACATTAGCTTCCACTTCCTGAAATTCAATAGTTCAAAACGAATAGTTAAGGTTGTGCCTGACAAAATTTTCACAATGACTCTGTTTATAGAGTAACGAAATAGCCATCCAGTTTAAACAAAAGCAACAACATAGATGTGAGAGAATCATCATTTCTCGATGTAAAAATTGTTTTAATCAAACAGTTCTCATTAGCTAAACTCCTTCATTGAGATCTAACGAGCACTATGTTGAAACTTCAGAATACTGATTATTGAATCTATTACTCAACAATTCAAATGTTGTTTTCTATTCCGTCTACTTCTAATCACCGGTCCTACCCTTATTTAGGAAAAAGAAATCTTTTATGACACGGTAATTAAGTTCCGATATCAGGAAGTGCAATGTCTTGTCCTATCATTGGCAGCAAATAAAAGAGCATAACAAGTTTCATTAAGCAGAATCCTTACAAATTATCAGGATGATTGTGGAGATTCCTGGTTACGACGTCCCTGGTCAGATATCGTTAGGGGATTAACGAGGCTTTCTACATAGAGTTCTTCACATTGCGTAACATCAGAAGTGTGCTTTAGTTGTCTTGTTGAACCATCATATATTATGATTGCTGAGTGAAGAAGAAGCAAAATTTCACCGTGGCGAAAATGTATAGAGAATGTGAAAACAGGTGCAAAACACCTATGTGTCTTAATATTTTGATGATATTTGATGGTGAACAATTTTGTCCAAGATACATTAACTCGAGAATGCTTCATAATCCATACATCAGAGGTAGCAGCACCTCGTCGACAAGTATAAAGCAGAGAAAGATCACTTCCGACAACTCCCAAATTGATATCAAAATTGTCTTTTCCACAACTGGGAAGCTCCAAGCTTCCCCACGTCCCGTCTGCTAAATCAAAAGAAGTGATGTTGCACACCTTGTAGTGATTATTACGAGTTGATGAAGTCCAATAAAGCTTCCCATTGACAAATCTACCATATTGACTTAATAGAAAGATGCCCTGAAGCTGATCATGGAGTGTTGTCCAAGAATTAGTCCTTAAACTACATATGTTGACCACAGTCGTCATATCGGAACTACTAGAATGATTATAAGGATAATTGATAAATACGACTTTATAATCATCACGTGACTCATCATATCCGAAACCATATCTGATAGAACCAGAGCACATATTACATGTGAACTTGGGTAATTCCTTTGATTTGGTAATAGTGGGGTTCCATATATATGCCTCTTTTTTGCCATGGACAACACAAATCAACCCATTGACGGAGCCGACAATGTGAGTTGATAAAGTGGATCTTTTGATGTGGAATAGCTCCTCAATGAGTTGTTGTTTGGTAAATAAGGGAAGGAGAGGACAAAACTTGAAATCATCATTGGTTTTTCGAAATATAAGCCTGTGATGGATGTATCGTTTGTCATTAGCAGTTAACTTGATATGGTTTTTCACGAAATCAGGGCTAGAGATTAGTTGAAGCCATGATTTAGAAACGCACATGAATTTCGACAGAGATTTGACAGGAAGCTTTAAGAGAATCTCTGTTATGAGTTCATCAGGAAGAAGAAGAGACATTATGGAATCAGTTGCCATAGCAGAAGGATCTCTGTATTGTGCCCTAAGTGTATGATGTTTTTGGCGTTTGTGTTGATAGTTTGATTGCAACTACAAATTTACTATTAGTAGAAATCCTAATTTAAATTATAAATTTATTAAAAGTGGACGTGACAACATATATAGGAATCCTAATTTGGATAGAATTTGATATTTGAAGTATAAAGGGATTGGGAAGTATCGCCTGAAATTCTTTGCCTATTTATATCAACTCATATTAATTATTCGTACAACTTTAAAGGATTTTCTTGAAATTCTTTGGCTATATATATATTTGTTCCTTTCATCTTAGCTAATTAATTACTCATTCTTTCTTCTCAAACATGTCGTCGTCATCGACAAGTGCCACATTGTTATGTCTGTTTCTGTTGTTGGGTTGCATTGCTACTGCTACTGCAACTGAACCCAAAACAGAGAACAACTTTGATACTTCTTCAATTGGATGTGGTTTCGCCTCCGAACACGGCTCCAAACCAAAATTGCATCAAGGTGGACGGTTGTGCATCAGATTTGATCACTTCCGTTTTCAAGCGTAGAATTTCATTATCCACTCAATGCTGCCAAGTACTTTCAACAATTTCAGATGATTGCTTTTACAGAGAGTACACGCACTCAAAGAGGGTACCATTTTTCCTTGGAAAAGTGAGAAACTATTGCAGTCATCATCATGCCTGAAGCAAGAGAATAGGACAATGCAACTTTTTTTCTCTCTTTTTTTTGTTAGGTCATTTAGTTTGTTCCGCCCCTAAATAGGTGTTAAAAGGGGTGGTAATTAATAACTTCCAATTATATATTTTTTATTAGTTCAATTGGATCTTCATCTCTATTTTACAGTTTAATTACTACTCTCTCCGTGCATACCTTTATTTGTCGACTCCTAACAAATCATTTACTATATCAATGTGTACTGTTCTATAATCAATTAAGATATTTTAACAAATCTCTGTAGATGAATTTGGCTAATAAATAGCTTCATAATTGGTTTACCCTTTATGAATTTCCCGACTATGGTAAGGTTACTGGCAAGATTAAAGAAAGTAATCTTCGGTACTAAAGAAGACAGCCAACTCCCATGTTGAATATTAGTAGTAGTAGAAGCTGTCTTAGCTGCCAGAGTTGTTTCCCGACTATGGTAAGCTACGGTGTTTGATTTTTTCTGCACATTCTGATTGTAGTCCTCTATGTGAATATAGTTGTTAATGGTATCAGTAGGAGGGGGGTTCAGATTTTTGTTTTTTTAGGGGTCCGGTGAAACATAGGTGTTACCAGTGGTTTGACGAGAACTAGTCGTTGGTTTTGGATGTGAGAGAGGGTGTCTGCAGTTATTGGAAAAGCAAGGCAAGAAGACACACGCAAACGTTTTCTCATCTTCACAGTCATATATTGTATCTAAGCAGCACTAATCTATATAGAAACATCAGACCTACTCAGAGTTGGGTTCATTGCTATATCCATCTTGCTTCATTTGGACCTGTTTCATTCCGTTACTCAACAATATTGAGTTATCTTCACATTCTAGAGACATTCAAATATCTAATTATACAACCAAAGATTTATACCAAACCAAGTTTTTAACACGATTGTAAATCTAGTAACAAGATAGTATCACAATTCTGGTACTGAATACAACAGAGAAGGCGAAACAGATCATTGTTCAACTTAGCAAGCAAGAAAGATCAGTAATGTATCATAATAAACATCAAGAAAATATGATGTTTGGATTCATATATATTTTAAACGAAGCAGAACTTTTACAATGATAGGGGATTAACCATGCTTTCCCCATAGATTTCTGCAGTATTGCATTCCTTAACAATAGTTGTGTGCTTGAATTTTTTAGTTGAACCATCAAATATCATGATCTTTCCGGGCATCAAGAGTAAAATGTCATCGTTATCTGACAGGTTGAGGTATATAGAAAATGTGAAAACGGGTGAATCAAACCCAAACAATACAGCATTTAGAGGATATTCGATGGTGAACTGTTTCATCCATGATACATTAACACTGCGATCCTTTAAAATCCATACATCAGAAGTCGTACCTGCCTTACAAGTATAGAGCACAGAAAGTTCACTATCGACAACTCCCAATTTGATATTAAAAACTTCTTCTCCACAAACGGGAAGCTCCAAGCTTCCCCATGTATCGCTTGCTACGTCAAAATAAATGATGTTGCGCACATAGTAATCATGAATCCCCGTAGATGCAGCCCAATAAATCTTCCCATTGATAAATTTACCTCTATAATTTAATAGAAGGATTTCCTTAAGCGGGTCATGGAGTGTTGTCCAAGAATCAGTTCTCGAACTGTAAATATTGACAACAACCCTCAGGTTGGACAACACACCATAGTTAGAATCACCACAATGATCAATAAATACGACTTTATAATCGTTACGAGACTCATCGTATCCAAAACCAAATTTGATATAGCGAGAGATACCCCACGACGACTTAAGCAATTTCTTAGACTTCCTAATGGTGGGGTTCCATATATATGTATCCTTTTTGCGATTGTAAAAACAAATCAACCCATTGACAGAACCCACAAAGAAAGGTGGTGAACACGGAGGAACCATGTGATATAATAGCTCTTGAGTGAGATGTTGTTTGTTAAACAAATGAGGAAGTGAACAAAACCTGATATTTTCTATGTAGCCTGGAAATAGAACGGTATGATGTTTGTTTAATTTGAGATGGATGTTCACAAAATCGGGGCTAGATATGAGTTGATGCCATGATTTTGACACACACTTACATTTCAAGAGAGATTTTGTGGGCAGCCTTAAGAAAATGTCTGTTATAATTTCATTTGGGAGTATCGAGTCATTATTTGTAGTTAAAATGAAATGACGACTTGTAGTGAAAATGAAACGATACCATGAGAAAAGGAATTTGAATAGAAGAGTTCGATGAATCCAATTCCGAAAAGCAAGAAAAGAAAACATGGTGGGTGAGCAGAGAGTGAGGGGTGAAGGAGGAGTAGTGTTTTTGTTTTTCCAACGGCTCTTAGACTTATATATAGAGACTGGTAAACCTAATTAAAAGATGATGGAATATTAAATATAGTTAGAATAAATTTTTATGTGATTTGATATATGTTATATATATTTAGAATAATTTTAAGTGCGATCTAATATATGTTATGTATATATTTAGAATAATTTTAAATGTGATCTAGCTAGTATCTATTATATACCTTAAAAGTTGGATTACTATTCTAATCTTATTTTTTCCCTAAACTAAATTAAATATTAATATATAATTAATTTAATATTAAATTATAATTTTATTTAAATTCATGCATCTAGACACAATGATTTAAATTCTTTTGGGATATTATCATTGTTTTTCTACTTATATAATTTTTAATTAAAAAAGAGTAAATATACCCTTCTTATTTATGCATCCCTACTAATCAAATATAAGCTTTTATTTCAACAAATGTTATAAGAAAATGGACTAAATACACCTATTGGTTTTGTGTAGTAAATGTTTGAGGAAGTTATTCATGTACTAAATGTGGATAACAAAGAGTCAAAAAATAACTTTTAGTTTTAATTTATAATAATTGGGGGTGATGAAGAGCCTATCAAACACACTCACAACAACATTATATATATTCTCTTCTTTCATCAAAATTTGCGAGCATCTTGCTTTCTGTAGATTAATATCAGTAGTAGACTAAGGATTTTCATTCAGGGCTTCGAAAAATAAAAGTATAAACGTGTAAATAAGCCAACAGTTTTTTGCAAGGAATGTGACCCTTGAATTCTTTTGGATTTAAAATCACACTTTTAACATGTTTTTTTTTTAAAAAAAAAAAAGAAGTAAAAACGGAACTGGAACTTAAAAAAAAATATAAAATTGAAACTAAAAAAGTAAAATGTTAGCTAGGGGATTCAAACCCCTGGACGTCACACCTAGTTTCAAAGGAACTTACCACTGGACTATCTCATTTTTCTTGTCATTTGAGGGGGTTCAAAGTATATATATTCACATAAATACAGAAATTTTACTTTATATATACAGTATAATTTTTTACCGAGGGAGTTTGGGTGAACCCCCTAGCTTACCCTTGGGTCGGCCCCTGATTCATATGCACCATTTGTAAAAAAATGATTATCAATTTGTAATTGCAAGTGAATTTTGATTTTTTATATCTCCATCTTTTTTAGTTTTCAAATATAACTTTGTTATTGGGTATTATACTTTTGTATTCTTTATTTCTTTTATCTTTAGGATAAAAATATAATAAAACTAATCCCAATTTATATTTATTATTAACTATTTTGAAGATAAGTTAATCATGTTGAATCACTCGAAACATTTTGATAGTCTCAATCGTTTCTGATTAAAGTAGCTATCTAAAACCGCCACTAAAACAAATAACGATCGCCGCAAAATATAGGTATTCGTGGCAACTAAAACCACCATTAAAACAAATAACAGTTGCTGCTAAAGGTAAGTATTAGAGGCAACTAAAACCAATAACAGTTGCCGCTAAAGGACAATTTTAGTGGCTACTAAATTGCCCCAAAAACAATAATAATCGCCGCTAAAGGTCAGTTTTAGTGGCAACTTAAACCACCACTAAAACCAATAACAGTTGTCGCTAAAGATTAATATTAGTGACAACAAAAACCGCCACTAAATCATATAAAAGTCGCAACTAAAGAAATGTTTTGTGGCAACTTAAACCGCCACTAAAACAAATAATAGTCGCCGTAAAGGTAAGTAGTGGTAACTAAAGCTGCAACTAAATCAAATATAGTTGTCGCTAAAGATCAGTTTTAGTAGCATTTTAAACACAGCCACTAAAACTAATAAGGGTTGCCGCTATAGATTGGTTTTTGTGGCAACTAAAACCGCCACTAAGCCAAATAAAAGTCGCCATTAAAACTTTGTTTTTACTGACAACACAAACCGCCACTAAAACTTAAAGTGATTTTAATTTTAGTATTTTGTGAGGAATAATATCTCGTCAATTCGAAGGTTCTTTTATTTATTAATGAAAAAAATAGAACGAAGGAAAAAAAAATCATCTCGTCTATAAATTGCTTTGGATCAAGGTATAGAAACAATAGCTTGTCTTGAATACATGTGCACTTCCTTTTTAGTGTTCAATGATGGAAGGATGTTAAATACACACTCACACGAAATTGGTAAAAGATGTAATAGAGCACATTAACATATCACAAAATCCAAATCTATTTCCAATAAAAACTTCATAATTCAAACAAATGTTTTTGAATACAAATATTGCACGAAATGCTAACAAGAAAATATGATGTTTGGATTCATATATATTTCAAAACTCTTACAATGTTAGGGGATTAACCATGCTTTCCCCATAGATTTCTGCAGTATTGCATTCCTTAACAATAGTAGCGTGCTTGTATTTTTTAGTTGAACCATCAAATATCATTATCTTCCCGGGAATCAAGAGTAAAATGTCATCGTTATCTGACAGGTTGAGGTATATAGAAAATGTGAATATGGGTGAATCAAACCCATACAATATAGCATATTGAGGATATTCTATGGTGAACCGTTTCATCCATGATACATTAACTCTGTGATTTTTTAAAATCCATACATCAGAAGTCGTACCTGCCTTACAAGTATAGAGCACAGAAAGTTCACTATCGACAACTCCCAATTTGATATTAAAAACTTCTTCTCCACAAACGGGAAGCTCCAAGCTTCCCCATGTATCGCTTGCTACATCAAAATAAATGATGTTGCGCACATTGAAATCATGAATACCCGTAGATGTAGCCCAATAAATCTTCCCATTGATAAATTTACCTAAACGATTTAATACAAAGATTCCCTGAAGCTGGTCATGGAGTGTTGTCCAAGAATCAGTCCTTGAGCTATAAATATTGACAACAACCCTCAGGTTGGACAACTCACCATTGCATGAATTACCATAATGATCAATAAATAGGGCTTTATAATCGTTACATTTGTCATCGTATCCAAAACCATATTTGGTATAGCGAGAGGTACCCCACGACGACTTAAGCAATTTCTTAGACTTCCTAATGATGGGGTTCCATATATATGTATCCCCTCTGCGATTGAAAAGACAAATCAACCCATTGACAGAACCCACAAAGAAAGGTGGTGAACAAGGAGGATCCATGTGATATAGCTCTTGAGTGAGTTGTTTGTTAAACAGAGGAGGGAGCGAACAAAACCTGATATTTTCAAAGTAGCCTGGAATTAGAACTTTATGTTGTTTGTTTAATTTGAGATGGATGTTCACAAAATCGGGGCTAGATATGAGTCGATGCCATGATTTTGACACACACATACATATCAAGAGAGACTCTGTGGGCAGCCTTAAGAGAATGTTTGTTATGATTTCATTTGGGAGTATCGAATCATGATTTGTAGTGAAAATGAAATGATACCACGAGAGAAGGAATTTGAATAGAACAGTCTGATGAATCCAATTCCGAAAAGCATGAAACGAAAACATTGTGAGGAAGTAGTAGAGCAGTGAAGTAGGATTTGGGTCTAAAATTGTGTTCTCTTAAAATGTCTCTATCTCTCTCATATATTTATATCCATTCAAGAAAATAACATAAGAAAGAAATTCAACATGATCCAATTTTATTAATTGGTTTTCCTTAAAAGAGAATTATGTATAAGGTATGAAATAGAGGGAGTATAGTAATTGTTTTTCCTTAAAAGATCATAAATAAGAAAAGACAATTTTATTAATTTGCTATTTATGCATCAATCCAAATTGACATAATACGTAAATATGTCATTTAGCTGCTCTCACTTATATATTAAAAAGGTGTCAGGACATCAAATAAAAGAAGAGACTGTAAAATGATCTAATATATATAATATATATTTAGAACAATTTAAGTGTGATCTAATACTTGTTAAATATATTTAGAATAATTTTTAATGTGGTCTAATATTTATTTTATATATTTAGAATAATATTAAATGTGATTTAATATCTATTATATATATATTTTAAACAATTTTAAATGTGATCTAGCTAGTATCTATATATATATTTAGAATAATTTTAAATGTGATCTAGTGTTTATTATATATATTTTGAGTAACTTTTAATGTGATCTAGTGTATATTATATATATTTAGAATAATTTTAAATGTGATCTAGTGTCTAGTATAATTTAGAATAATTTTAAACGTGATCTAGTATATATATATATATATATATATATATATATATATATATATATAAACTTAAGTTAGTACAATAATGTCATTTAAAAAATTACTCTAAATAAAAATGTTATAAAATATTGTTTAATTGTATTTAGATAATGGAGTTACTGGACATGTATTCATGGAAATAACATGGTTTCCTCAAATGTGGTTCATCATTATTATATACTTGTACCTTTTTTTTTGTTGGTAAAAATCAAGTTAGTTCTATTTAGGTGTTTTAATCATTTTTTAATATTATAAGTATCAACGTCAGCAACTCCGATAATGTTAAATGTTATATTATCTTAATTAGTTTTACATAGTTCAACATTTCCTACTTCGTGAACTACTCCCTCCGTTCTTTTGTAGCTATTACTATTTTTTTTTAATAGTCAAACAATATAAACTTTAACTAACATTTTCATATGTAAATTTCCATCATATTGATATGACAAAATTGCAATTTATAGTACTTTCTGTATAGTTGTTGAATATCTAAATTTTTGTTTCGAAATATCAAATTAGTGTAATCTAAATTAAAACTTTAAAAATTAGTCAAGTTGACTCTCAAAAAGCACAATATGATAACTAAAAAGGAATAGTGGGAGTAATAACTAAAATTGTATTCAAATTAGATGATATTGTTGAGTTTGATTAAACACATACTTAGTAGAATAATACATAAAATTAGGCATATACAAATTTTATAAAATAAAAATTTTTGAAAACATGAATTTGAAGATGTAAAATTAGGCACGTACAAATTGTATGAAAAATAATACAAAATAAATGTGCTACGCACGTTTCCAAAGACTAGTATATATATATATATGCGTGTGTATATTAGTGACTTGGGTAATTATAAAGATGTACATAGAAGAACTGAGTTTCATCCGAAGGAATTCCCTTAAGATGTGATATTGTGAGTGGTAAAAACAGTCTTTCTATCTCCATGAGGTAATATTAAATCTGAGTACATTTAATGAAAAGTTATCTCTGTACATTTTTGAGCAATTAATAATTCAAACAAATGCTTTTGAAACATGTACGTTGCTCCAAATTTATTACTTTAGAATACAAATATTGCACGCGCGAATCTAGAAATGCTAACAAGAAAATATGATGTATGGATTCGTATATATTTTAAAGTAAGCACAACTCTTAGAGGATATTGTTAGGGGATTAACAATGCTTTCTGCATAGATTTCTATAGTATTGCATTCCTTAACAATAGTAGTGTGCTTGAGCTTTCTAGTTGAACTATCAAATATCATGATTTTTCCGGGATTCAAGAGTAAAATGTCACCCTTATCTGACTGGTGGAGATATATAGAAAATGTGAATACGGGTGAATCAAACCCGTACAACACAACATATTGAGGAAATTTGATGGTGAACCGTTTCATCCATGATGCATTAACTCTACAATCTTTCAATATCCAGACATCGAAAATAGTACCCGGATAACAAGTAAAGAGCACAGAAAGGTCACTTTCCGCAACTCCCAGTTTGATATTAAAAACTTCTTCTCCACAAATAGGAAGCTCCAAGCTTCCCCATGTCTCGTCTGCTACATCAAAAGAAATGATGTTGCGCACATTGTAATCATGAATACCCGTAGATGCAGCCCAATAAATCTCTCCATTGATAAATTTACCCGAATAATTTAATAGAAAGATTCTCTGAAGTTTGTCATGGAGTGTTGTCCAAGAATCAATTCTCGAGCTGTAAATATTGACAACAACCCTCGTGTTGGAAAATTCACCATTGTAAGAATTACCACAATGATCAATAAATAGGGCTTTATAATAGTCTCGTGAGTCATCGTATCCAAAACCATATTTGGTGTACCCCACGATGACTTAAGTAGTTTCTTGCACTTCCTAATGGTGGGGTTCCATATATATGTATCCATTCTCCGATTGAAAAGACAAATCAGCCCATTGGCAGAACCCACAAAGAAAGGTGGTAAACAGGGAGGATCCATGTGAAATAGTTGTTGAGTCAGTTGTTGTTTGTTAAACAAAGGAGGGATTGAGCAAAACTTGATACCTGGAATAGAACTATATGATGTTTGCTTAATTTAAGATGGGTGTTCACAAAATCGGGGCTAGATATGAGTTTATGCCATGATTTTGACACACACATAAATTTCAAGAGAGACTTTGTGGGCAACCTTAAGAGAATGTCTGTTATCATTTCATTTGGGAGTATCGAGTCATGATTTGTAGATAAAAGAAAATGATGATTTGTAGTGAAAATGAAATGATACCATGAGAGAAGGAATCTGAATAGAACGGTCTGATGAATCCGATCCCGAAAAGCAAGAAATATAAACATGGTCAAATGTTTTTCTCTAAAGTGAGGAAGTAGCAGTGAAGTAGGATTTGGGTGTAAATGACTCTGTGTGACTCATATATTTATATTCCTTGAAGAAAATAAGATAAAAAAGAATTTAAAGAGATTGAATATATATTATGTATATATTTAGAATAATTTTAATCATGTAGAAATAGTATTAGTATTTTTCTATTTAAAGGTACGCCCTTGATCCCCACATATTCAAATGTGTAATGAATAATTTCATAAATAGCTTTAATGTATTTATATATGTATCTCTAGTTAACTTGAATGTATGAAATAGTGGGAGTATATTTATTGTTTTACTTTAAAAAATCATAAATAAGAAAAGGACAATTTTATTAATTTACTATTTATGCATCAATTCAAAGTAGCATAATACATAAATATGTCATTTAATTTGATCATCAAATATGGGGCTTCCTACGTCTAGAATAAGTAGAGTTGTCAATATGGGCTAGGCCCATTGGGTCGGTCTAGCCTAACTCGTGATTTGATAGGATTGGACTATGATTTTTGAAGCTCATTTAAGAAAAAGGCTTTTTAGCTTGTCTGAATAAGTCTGTCGATTTGCAGGACTTGAGAAATATGGATAGGGCCGGCCGTTGGACCAATTAAAAATTAATTAAAAGTAAAAATAAAAATAGGGTATTAATAATAACAAGAGTCTACCCTCAAAATTTGTTTAAAGTTTGAAATATTATAATTTCAATACAAATTACGTTTATAAAATATGTACTACATAGAATAAAAAATGCCTAAATTTCTAGGGAATCACTACATAGGTCATAACCTATGGAATATTATCATAGTTTTTGTGTTTTATTATGATCATTGTAAAACAATAAGGTTAATATTCCTATTTAACAATTTATGTTTTTACTTGAAATCAAATATAATAAATATTACTATATAGATAATTTTATTTGTGTATTTGATTAACAAATAGTAACTCTAACCCTGTGATATTGTCTTGTCGATATTTATGATAATATTTTTAAATTATAATTTAATTTAAAAACTAGAAAAAATATAGTTTGAAGAAAAGAGGGCTGGCTCGGCAAAACACGTAGCCGACACACTTATGGGCTGGACCGACCATTGTCTAGTCCACATAAAAAATGGATTTGCCCAGCGTGGCCCGTCGAATTACAAAATCTATATGGATTAGCCAGAATGGGGCCCATATTGATAGCTCTAAGAATAAGTATGATTATATGTTAGATATTTTACCAAAAAATAAACTTCCAAATATCAATAATTAGATCTGTAGCATTTCCATAATTGCTAAGTTTAATTGATACGGCTAATAATACTCTTTTCCCCTGAACAATCCACAAGTCGAAATGAATTATATGAATCTGCAATATCCATTTGCTTTAAATATCTAATTTTACGGGATAGAACTACAAGTCTGATGACAACAGACACGATGGAGAAACAAAACGGATCATAAAAAGGCTTCTATGATCTGATGTCGATGAGTGTTCAACGTTGGCTTCCACTTCCTGAAATTCAATAGTACAAAATGAGTTCTAAGCATATAGCACAATAGTGAATCATCAATTCTCAATTCACCAAAAATGAGTCCATCATGTATAGAAACACTATAATAGAGGACTACACGCAACGCATGTGTCCAGAAATTAGTACAATATAAACTAAAAGTAGAATACTTACCGGATATAATTAGGGGATTAACAATGCTTTCTGTGTAGCTTTCTGCAGGATTGCATCCCTCAACATCAACAGTGTGCTCTAGTATTTTAGTTGAACCATTAAATATCATGATTAATCCCGGAAGCGAAAGTAAAATGTCACCCTTTTCTGACTTGCTAAGGTGTATAGAAAATGTAAAATTTAGTGAAGAAAACATAATTAGCACCGTATTTCGAGGATATTCTATAGTGAACAGTTTCATCCATGATACACTGCAATCTTTCCAAATCCAGACATCAGAAGTCGCGGTACCTAGATAACATGTATACATCACAGAAAGGTCACTTCCCACAACTCCGAGTTTGAATTTAGAATTAACTTCTCCACAACCGGGAAGCTCCAAGCTTCCCCATATCTCATCAGCTACATCAAAAGAAATGATGTTGTACACATCATAATTACCAATACGAGTAGATGCAGCCCAATAAATCTTTCCTTTAACAAATTTACCCGAATGATTTAGTAGAAAGACGCCCTGAAGCTTGTCATAGAGTGTTGTCCAAGAATCAGCCCTCAAACTGTAAATGCTGATCACAGTCTTCATTTTGGACACATTATCATTGTACGAATTACGATAATAGTCCACAAATACAGCTTTATAATCATCACTAGACTCATCGTATCCAAAACCATATTTGTTATAGAAAGACGTGCCCAATTTGGGATAAAGTACTTTTTTTGACTTTTTAATGGTGGGATTCCATATAAATGTCTCCCTCGAATAATTGCACAGACAAATCAACCCATTAACAGAACCGACAAAGAAAACTTTTAAATTGGGAGAATCGATGAGAAGTAGCTCCTGAGCGAGTTGTTGTTTGTTAAAGATGGGAGTAAGAGAACAAAACTTGTATTTTCCATTGATACCTGGAAACAGTACTAGTTGATCGGTTTTTAATTTGAGATGCGTCTTCACGAAATCAGGGCTAGAGATTAGTTGATGCCACGATTTAGAAACGGACTTACATTTCAAGAGAGACTTCAGGGGCAGCCGTAAGAGAATGTCTGTAAGGATTTCATTCGGGATTATGATATCAGTAGTCGTAGAAAGTGAAGTGAAAATGAAATCATACCCTGAAATGAATTTGAGCAGAAAGGTGTGAATCACCCGATGAATCCAATCACAAAAAGAAAGAAAAGAAAACATGGTTGGATGTTTTTTTTTTTGTGAAGTGAAACAGAGCAGTGAATAGTTGAAGCAGAACAATTAAGTGTATAAAAAAAATTGTTACATATTTTCTTTGTGCAAATTAATGAAGTTTGACAATAACTTTTGTTTTTTAATACTGTATTTATTATAAATTTAACTATACTCTCTGTTTTTAATACTAAAATTGACCAGTATTTTGTTCTGATTTTTTTTTGAACTATTTTAAAAAATGAATACTTTTGAACTCTGTCAATATTTATATAAAATCCTCTCATGCTATGAGACTTGATCATGGCTTTAACTAATTTCATAAGCCATGATCCCTCAACTTCAACACTGAGCTTCAGTCGTCTGGTTGAACAATCATACATCATGATGGTTGATCGAAGAAAAAGCAAAATTTCACCATTATTTAGTTGAGAGAATGTGTCACTGGGTGGATAATACATATATAGCCCAGCATATCGAACACATTCGATGGTGAACAATTTTGTCCAAGATACATTAACTCCGCAATGCTTCATAGTCCACACATCAGAGGTAGTAATAGTAATACCTAGAGTAAAAGCACAAAGCAGAGAAAGATCACTTCCAACATTGGCTTATTAGCTATCGAGTTTTAAATATACTAATTTGTTAGCCAGACAATAAAATATCGATTGGATCGATAACAAATTAACAATTATCGGACGATTATTGAATGCACCTTATAAACAATAAAAAATAACTTCTTTTCATTGTGTTAAATTTATGCAATGAGCCATTAAAAGGGAAAATAATACCATTATATTGGCATGATTTCATACAAGAGTATATATTTCTTCAAAATGATGTCACTTAATCCTTATTGATATGCATATGGTATATTTTATATACCGACAAGGTATCATAGAATATTATTGATTCATTCATTAAAATGATACTCATAAGTCCTCTATGATACCATGGTATGTATCATAGATGACTGGTTCATCCCTTAAAAAACTAAAAAAAGGTTTAGAATATTCTTAAATTATATGAAATGAAAAAAAAATGTCTTTCATTTATTGTTGGTCTAAAAGTATTTTTGTCGTCAATATTTTAGTCTAAAAATGAATGTCAGTATCCTCCTTATAAGGTACATGTCAGTATACGCCTTCCAACCAACGATTTTAATGATATCCATCCTTCTATTCAAATGTTGTCCTTTTGATTTGATCCTCAATTTTGTTGTCCTTTTGAAATTTTTGCTCAATATTTTTGTCCTTTTGGGTCTAGACTCTAATATTGTCATCTTAGCAAGAAAAATAACAATGTCAAGAATAAGTATCACTTAGAAATTCAAGGCAAAAAACAGCATGTTTTTTCAACTATAACGTTTTTTGTACTCCATCTTTTTAATAGTGTTTATTTTGGGATAATGCACAATTATCCCCTCAACCTATGCCCGAAATCTCAGAGACACACTTATACTATACTAAGGTCCTATTACCTCCTGAACTTATTTTATTAATAATTTCTACCCCTTTTCGGCCTACGTGGCACTATCTTGTGGGCCCAACGATGATTGACTTTTTTATTCAAGTTAGTGTCACGTAGGCCGAAAAGGGGTAGAAAATTACTTATAAAATAAGTTCAGGGGGTAATAGGACCTTAGTATAGTATAAGTGTGTCTCTAGAATTTCGAGCATAGATTGAGCGGGTACTTGTACATTTTCCCTTTAATTTTCAAAAAAGATTTATTAAAACAGATAGTCTAGTAAACTACACATTATATATTTATTTTTTAGAGGACCTGATTTTTCCTAACGTAACACTTATTTTGAATTGAAAATTATTACTTAGATAACATAATCTAGAAAACCCTTATATATTTATATGAAAATTATGTAATTACACTACTTAAGATAACATAATCTTTAAAAATCTATATCATTTGAATCAATGACAAAAAAAAAAATCCTTCTCTCTCTTAATATTTAGTATACATCATTTCACCTTTATCAGATACATTATAACTTTATTTCTATACAATGTATCTAGTACAAATCTTATTTTTAATACCTAACCTCAGTTATTTCATATCTAAATCAATATAAATTTGATTTTAGTTATGTACATGATATTTAACTTATGTATCATTTGTTACGTATCAATGTATCATAAGGATATAATTAAAGCTCAAATTATTAGAATTTTTGTACTTTATACTATATTTATTTCAATTTATCATCCCAATTCATATACTCCACATAATTTCATCCAAACACACTTCATCATCTAGTCATTTGATTTAATATATCAAAAAAGTCTTTTTGTAAGTTTCTTGGTAGCATCTTTTTGTATACTAGTTTTGACTCCACTTAAAATCTAGAACCTAATTCCACAAAATGGGTCGCTATGTATCTATGGATCAGTTTGGTGTTTTAATCATTATTGGTCGGTTTTTTTATGGACTTTGTAATGTGAAACCATTATTATTCATTAAAAATAATAATGAAAAAAATGAAGAGAAAAAAGGAACTTTCATTGGTGCATGGACGGTCATAGTGGATAAGTCTAATGTGTTTATTATAATTCAATAATTTTGATTAATTTTAAATTAGTAAATAAAATGTTATCTTAAAACTCAAGTTTGAATTCGTAAAATTTAAATCACATGCAATCGAATAAACTTAGATTGTTACCAAAAAGTTTACACAAGGATCATATTTTAGCTTAGTTCGGATGGTTGTTACTTATTTGTGTATTGTATTATAAATGATGGAAGCACTTTCATATATAGCCATTAAAAATAGCTTAATTATTCTCCGTAGCTATAATTTGATAATTACAATTTGTAGCTACATGTTATAGGGAGGACAGAGGCGAGCGAGACTGGGAGAGAGAAGAGAGAGACGAGAGAGGGCAAAAAGTGTGAGAGAGGTGAATTGTATATGTATATTGGTTAGCTAATTGTATATTATACATATGTATTTGTATATATGGCAAGCAAGATTGGGAGAGGGATGAGAGAGGCGAGCGAGAAAGGGCAAAAAGTGGGAGAGAGGTGAATTGTATATGTATATTGGTTAAAATTGTATATTATACATATGCATTTGTATAAAAAGCAAGTGAGATTCGGAGAGAGAGGAGAGAGGCGAGCTAGATTGAGATAGGCTAGTGAATGAGGCCAGAGAGTGAGAAAGGGATGAATTGTATATGTATATTGATTAAATAATTATATATTATACATTATGTATTTGTATATTATGGCGAATTATACATATACAAATGTAGTATACAAAGTTGAAGTCAGCCCACATAATTAATGTATAATGTTAGTCGTGAGTGATATAAGTTTGCTTAACCGCATAGTTTTCCCTAAAAGATTTGATACTTTAAGTATAATTGTTTTGATTATTGTAAAAACTTTTTTATTTTGTTGTATAATATTGTTTAATTAATTTTTATGTAATGAAAAAAGGAAAAATGCATAAGTACTCCTAACCTATGCCCGAAATTTCAGAGACACACTTATATTATACTAATTAAGATCCTATTATTTCGAACTTATTTTATAAATAACTTTCTACCCCTTTCCGGCCTACGTTATACTATCAACTAGATAACTTAAAAAATTGTCAATACACGCTGGACCCAAAAGATAGTGATCGGTAGGCCGAAAAGAGGTAGAACATTGTTTTATAAAATAAGTTTAGGATTAATATGACCTAGTATAGTATAAGTGTGTCTGAGATTTCGGACTTAGGTTAGAGGTCGTTATGCTTTTTCTCAGAAAAACTGTGATAATCACTTTTTTAGTCAATTAATTTCCGTTAAATTTAAATGTACTCTCGAAATTCGAATGGTGTCATTTATAACAACTAACAACCATTCAAAAAAGCTGTTAGCTGCTCTCCTTCTTCCCCTTCCCGCAAATTCAAGAAACATGTTTTCCGGCGAATATTTGTCTTCAAAAAAGCATCACCCGCTCGATTTTTTGCAGCGAATCGAAGACGAATGGGGTAGTTACATGCCGGAGACTATAAAGGAACGAGTTTATTTACTCAAAACAGAGTTCAAATTCATGGATATGTTTCTCAGTATTCAGAGCTTCACTGATAAACCAAACATGTTAGCTGTCACTCAGAAAGTTCATGCTCTGTTTCAAGATTCCGCATTTGATGTATCAAAAATATATCAAAATCTCAATCGTCTTACTTCCCTGCTGCAGAACAAAATTCGGGTGACTAAGATGGAAATCAGAGCTAATTACTCCTTCTTCTCCGGAATTTCGTTGCAACAACTTTTGGAAAAGAGTGGGGTTGATAATTCCAAGTTTGTAATGAAATTCATCAATGGTGTTGTAGAGAATGTTAGCGAGTTAGCAGAGATGGATGATCTCTGTTCTCGCGAAATACAGGAGGTTTTAAAAGAGCTGAAGTTGTTGAAGAGTCTTGTAGGATTTTTATCAAACAGGTGGTATGCAGAGCCTCAGAGCGTACGTACTTTCTTCGGTCATGTTCTATTTGTGGCTGGTTCTGCAGCAATGGTTGTCTGGTTGTACATTCCCAGCTATGGCAATAACAGAGATCAGGATTTGGTTCCTGGTGAGGTGAATTTCTTGCTTTCTTATCTCGTGCGGATGAAGATTAAGCCTGTTAATCCGTGCATCCGCAAAATCTATGTTGATGTACTACAAGCTTTGAAATGGACAATGCAATCAGAATTGTCTCTGAATATCCAAAATGTGTATGTAGCTGAGATTGAAGCTGGCTTCGTAGAGATTCTCATACACAACTTGGAGGAGATACGGAGTATTAGTACTCTCAGTCGGATAGAGTTTTTGAATCATCAAATGGCAACCCTTGTGGAGATGCTCAAATTCTTGAGAGCCAGTCTGATCCATTTGCCAAAATTGGGTCTTGAATTTCATCTTAAAGATATTGATACTATCAGCATTGATGTGGGACTTCTCATTTACTCGTTATATGATAGCGAGGAGCAGGAGGAGGAAGTGAACCAAACACTATTTCGTGATTTGCCCAAAAGCATTCAGCATATCAAGGAAGTGATCTTCCTCGTGAGTCGAAAGGCATTTCAATCTAATTTGCCTAGGGTCCATGGACTAGGCTGTGTTGATTTCCTTCTGAATAACTTGAAGGAGTTCCAAGACCGTTATTCAGATTCACAGTATTCTTTTGTTAAGAGCCAACTTCAAGTTATTCAGAAGGAACTCGAGGGCTTACAACCTTTTCTCAAGGATGTGGCGGAAGAGTGGTACAATAAGCATGAAAGGCTCCAACATTGTGCTGCACTACTGAATGGCAAAGCTTATGAGGTGGAATATATAGTTGATTCTTTTATTAGAAAAGGAGTTCCTGAATGGTGTCTTGTTCGTTGGCTCTTCGACATCATAAAGGAAGTTATACTTATCAAGGAAGAGGTCACAAAGATTCAGGAAAAGGAATTTTTAAAGTTTGACTTTGTATTACATGATACCTTGGATATCACCCCTGCTCATATATCATCAGAATCGACTAACACTCCAAGGATAACCGATGAAGAAGTTGTCGGTTTTGAAGATGTTATGGAAAAACTAAGAGAACAACTAATAAGAGGAACCAAACAGCTAGATGTTATCTCAGTTGTTGGAATGCCTGGATTAGGCAAGACAACTGTGGCCAACAAATTATATTCTGACGAGCTAGTTGTCTCT
Organism: Solanum pennellii; assembly: GCF_001406875.1. Taxonomy (NCBI): domain Eukaryota; kingdom Viridiplantae; phylum Streptophyta; class Magnoliopsida; order Solanales; family Solanaceae; genus Solanum; species Solanum pennellii. Next base: position 2,161,911 of record NC_028641.1, on the reverse strand, counting down.
CGATTTGATATCCGTGCAAAATGTTGTGTATCCCAAGCATATTCGCGTAGGAGTGTGTTACTTTCCATTCTACGTGATGCCATTGGTGAGTCTCCAACCCTTACTAAATTGCCTACGGATGTATTAGCAGATCAGCTTCGCAAAACTTTATTGTGGAGAAGATATCTTATCCTTGTTGATGACATATGGGAAGCTAGTGTTTGGGATGATTTAAGATGTTGTTTCCATGATTCCAATAATGGAAGTAGAATTATCCTAACAACACAACATGCTGATGTTGCTGAAAATGCTAAATCTGTTAGTGATCCCCTTCATCTTCGTATTCTTAATGATGACGAGAGTTGGAAGCTACTAAAACAGAAAGTGTTTGGTGAAGAAAGCTGCTCCATGCTCCTTTCAAATGTTGGACAAGAAATAGCAAACAAGTGTAGGGGGCTGCCTCTTTCAATTGTTTTGGTGGCTGGTATGCTAACAAAGATGGAGAAGAGTGAAAAATGCTGGAAACAAGTGGCTATGAATTTATGTACTAACGTTCTCAGCAACTCGAAGGCCATCATAGAGCAAAGTTATCAGAATTTACCTTATCATCTAAAGCGTTGCTTTCTTTATTTTGGAGTATTTTTGGAGGACAAAGAAATCAACATTTCAATCTTGACATGGTTATGGATTTCAGAAGGATTTATAAAAAGTCGTGATGACAAGAGTCTGGAGGATATAGCAGAAGGCTACTTGGAGAATCTTATTGGAAGAAATCTAGTTATGGTTGCTAAATGGGGTTCCGGCGGTAAGGTCAAAACATGCCGTATTCATGACCTGTTGCTTTATTTCTGCAAGGAAATAGCCAAGGAGAAGAATCTTCTACTGTGGATGAGACGGTAAAACACTATTCAGTGTTACATTATTTGATCAGTTTATCAAGTAAGCTTGAAAGTTAATAGTTTCATGAACTTCTATATTTACAGGGACCAAAATGTCAATACGTCTTCCTCTATTTACTCTCACAAGCAGCTTGTTCAACGTCGGATGTCCATCAATTCTCAAGTGGTTGATCTTGTGAAATGGAGCTCACTTGTTGGCACTGTACGTTGCAGGGAAGATAGAAACAAAGGTTCCTTTTCAATTGTCCAATTCTCTCACATTTACTTCAGATTTCTAAAAGTTTTGAATTTGGAGCTCATTGTAATTGATTCTTTCCCAACTGAGCTAGTTTACTTGAGGTATTTTGCTGCACGAACTTCTCAGAAGTCAATCACATCGTCCATAGTCAATCTTCGAAACCTTGAAACTTTGATAGTCAAACCGATGGGAGGAAAATTAATATTGCCACTTACACTTTTGAAGATGGTTAAATTGAGACATCTGCAGATATATAGCAAAGCTCATTTTTCCACTTTAAATGCTGCAGAAGAATTGCTTGAGAACTCAAAATTCGACAATTTGATAACTCTTTCCTCTCCAACTTTTTGTTGTGTGAGGGATGCAGAGTTGATGTTGAGAACACCTAACCTTCGAAAACTGAGATGCTCATTTGTTGGTTGGGGTTATCCTTCTCATGTAATGAGCTCCCTAACACGGCTTGAGACACTCAGTATTAAAATGGATTCTTGCGGAAGTTCTCCATCCAACTTTCCACCAAATCTCAAAAAATTGACTTTGTCGAACTTTACCATGCATTGGCTGCAATCAAGCATTGCAATGCTTCCAAACCTTCAGGTACTCAAGCTGGTAGCAGTATTTTTCTCAAAGGCCGAATGGGAAGTGACGAGTGACAAGTTCCATCAACTCAAAGTTTTGAAAGTAGTTGATTGTCCTTGTTTTAAAAAATGGAATGTCTCTGACAATGCTTTTCCTTGCCTTGAACACTTGGTATTGAGAAGATGTCGACATCTTGAGGCAATCCCTTCTCGCTTTGGAGACATCACATCTCTAATATCCATTGAGGTAAAGTCATGCAAAGAATCGCTTGTCGAGTCAGCCATGGTCATTAGGGAATCACAAGTTGAAGAGATGCAGAATTATGACTTCAAAGTCTTCATCAACAAGTAGAAATATCTTGTCCCATTCCTCAAACACTATATCGAGTTTGGTATCAGGTATGATTTTAATCCAATGAAAACTGAAGTTTGACATATCATTTTGTGGGACTCATTTGCCACTCTTCTTTTCTTTTTGGACTTTTTGACTAATGTTTACTCATTTACTCTTTCCCAAAGAACGTGGTAAAAGACGTGATGGATGGTTAAAATGCTGAAGCTTCTGACCAACCACAGCAGAGCATGGAAGAAATCATGAAGATCATAATGTGGCTGGGACTCCGAAGAAGTGTCAGAACATCGAGAGTTCAAATCCCAGCAGAGACAAATGCTAGGTGATTTTTTTCTCATCGAAAGTGGGGCGATTTACCTATTAATTGTGCTAATGAGAGTTAGAAAGTACCCGGTGTAAGTCGAGCTAGCGCAAGCAGGGCCGAAACTACCGTTATCATACAAAAGGGCCCTGCAAGAGCCACAGACCCCTATGACATTGTTAACATAGGTGATTGTGGCTAAATTTTTGAAAATATTCTCTAGTAAAAGAAATTTCTTAAAAATGAAAAAAATGACTTTCCTAGTTGAAGCAGAGAAAACAAGTTCAACTAGTGACGTTGCCATTGATTGTGTTCTCACCACCATCTAACATACCTCATCATCACCCCACGAGTGACATTTCACATTAGTTTTCAGACTGCATGTTAATATTTAGCCAAAATTATCCTTATACACAGAGAAAATGAAGTTCCAATTATTATTTTTTCGGTGCCTCGATTTTCGTGAAGCATAAGATGCTTCTTGAAAGGAAAATTTTACTCAAAAGTCCATGATTCACTCTTTTTTTCCACTTACCTTTTTGACTCCTTTTCTGTACTAAAAAGTCCATGCATTTACACTATCAATTCAGGTTCTTCTTTTTCACACTTCATCTTCTAATTAATAGCCACTCCTCTCTAGTACTACTGTTTCTTACTAGTTGAGTGTTCATTCATCAAAAAAATGGGTTCAGACAACAATGTTCTTGCTGTAGTTGCCAAAAATATTGATGTTCTTGCTTTGTAAGCATTCTCAATCTTCACCTACATATATTTGTACTAATGATAATATAATGTTAGAGTAGGTAAAAGTCGTGAATGGACTGGTGGTCTGCTTATATGTAGTCGGCTAATCCATTGGCTTTTGGGATTAAGTTAGGCTCAGATGTCATATCTTTACGAAACCACACATTTTTTTGCTCTTGCTATGTAATTTTATTAACTCATTTCACATGCTAAAGTTTCAACTTTTTTGTTCCTCCAGGCCTCTAATCTCTCTTGTTTATCCTCTGTAAGTTGCTTGATCTCTATAGTAAAGTTAAGAATGTAACTTTTTTACATTTTTTTTCTTTTAGGTAACTGATTTTAGTACCTTTTTGTTACTGATGATTTCATAATTTGGCAGGTATACATCTATTAAGGCAATAGAAACAAAGTCTCGTGCAGATGATCGACAATGGCTAACGTATTGGGTTCTTTACTCTTTGATTACTCTCTTTGAACTTAGTTTTTCTAAGCTCATTGAATGGTAAGCTGATTCGAGTTTTACATCAAATCGATAAATAAATTTTAGAAAAATGAACTAGTGATGTTATTTGTTTTATACTTTCAGGTTTCCAATATGGTCTTATGCAAAACTAGCTGCAATATGTTGGCTAGTTTTACCTTACTTCAATGGAGCATGTTATGTTTATGAGAATTTTATAAGACCATTTTATAGAAATCCACAAGTTAAAATATGGTATGTTCCTTTGAAGAAGGATATTTTTAGTAAGCCAGATGATGTTCTAACTGCTGCTGAAAAATATATTGAAGAACATGGACCACAAGCATTTGAAAGGCTTTTAGCCAAGGTAAATCTATATTATATTGGTGTTTTACGTACCGTCAAACCTCTTTATAATGGTGTTGTTTTGTCAGGATATTTTATCATTTTAGAGATAACATGAAATTGATTTTAAAATGTTATTATAGAGAGGGTTGGATGTGTATACTTTATCCCCTAGAAAGGGTTGCTCACATTACCAAGTTTGAAACACCCTTTTTTAGAGGTCGATTCAGGATTTTAATTAAATGATCGACAGTAGTGTAGCATTGTTCTTAGCTTATGTTACTATTCCTTGCCATGGATCTAGTATGGGACGTTGCAAGACAAAATCAGAGTTAATGTTGAGTGAATTAGGAGACCGGAAAGAGGTTTTCTTTTTTCTACATATTGTGTTGGTTCGTTAAGAGATAATCTGTGATCTCTTGAGTTAAAGTACTCAAAAACTGAAATTACTTTTCTGCTTCTTTTTCTTATATACTAAAATAACTGGAAAGAAAAATTGCACTATTACAGATTAATAACTACGACTAAAAAAATAACTATTGTTATAACTATTGGATGATCAAGGAGTGATAACACCTTATTCTTCTTTTTATGACAATTGATCCTGATTTGGTATATGTATGCATTAAAAAAGTTGTTAGATATATATTTCGAGTTGAAGGAAGTGATTGTGTTCATAATTGATGTAAAAGCTACATTCGTCGGGTTAATTTCATACGGTCATCCAACTAGTAGTTATTATCTTAGAAAATCACATTTTTTCTTGATTTTAATTTTCCTCAACAATGAAATTACGTGACTTTCTGAGATAGTAATTATTAGTTCGTGAACATCTGAGTAAAGGACAGAAAAGTACTTTTTTGTTGGATACTTATTTTTACATGCATTAACTTTGAGTTTAATGGTAATGATTTTAATTTAGCAGGCTGATAGAGATGCAAGAACCAGGAGGAACAACTACATGACCTTTGATGATGATTATCGATATTAATTAATTTCTCTTTGTACTATTAAATTACTTCTTAATTACTTACTTTGATGAACTATGTTTGGATAATCCTTTCAGTTTCCACCCATAATTAAGAATATTTAATCTGCTGTTCAAATTAATTTATTTTTTTTAATAATGAACAATAACACTCATTAGGAAAAGACGGTTTTGTTTTAATTATGGACTTTTTGGTCCAATAACAATATAAAGCACTTAACAAAAAGAAATAAATTTCATGGTAACTTTATTGAAAATGTATTTATTTTAATACAACAATAATCCAAACGTAAGGTGATGTATATGTAATTTTATCTTATTTTCTACTATTTATAGAGATTGTTTTGATAGACTCTCTACTCGAATAAGTATATTAATAATAGGATATGTAAAATAAATACAATATTTTAAAAAATCATGCTAAAAATAATTAATAAAAGAATAAATATCAACCATAAATAAATATGATAACGGAAATTTTTAGAAAAAAAAGAACAGATTATACTAAATTAAACTAAACAATCTCGATCACCTACTAATTTTCTATCATGATTGTTCAAAATTTGATTATATTTTTTTTAATAAAAGAAGTCCCATATTCCTTATTCGAAAGAATAATATTTGAAAAATAAAGATTCATGGGATGACCGATATTTTTTTCTAGAAAAAAACGAAAAGCACTTTGATTTTCTTTTTCTTTTTGACGAAGAATCAACGATTTGATTAAAGGAAAAAAATATTTAATTTAAAAAGTCATGTTTAGAATTCTCCTTTTTGACTGATAGAGAATCTCAAAACATAAATACATATGCTTATTCCATTTTTATTTACTTACTTAATTTTAACTTAAAAATAAAAAATTTTAAAAATATATAAATCATATAATCTTAGTTTTAAATATATCTAAAACATATTACGTCAAAAAAATGCATAATTTTTTTTAAAAATAATAAATAAATAAATTGATTGAAACGAAGAAAATATATTTTTTGGCCTTATTAGTCAAAAAGACAGACCCAAACATCGCAATCATTCATCGTGGATTCCCAGGTTAGGTACAACTTTGTCGGGTGACTGACATGGATTAAATTAATTAATTTTAATTAATTAAATAAATAACAATTTAAAAAACAGAGATCATCGGTACAGATAACACCTAATAGAACATTAAGGGACGCACGTAGAAATTCTGATTCCTTAATTTTGTTTGGAATTATTAACAATTTTTACTAAAATATGGGTTTCTGAAAAAACCCTTTTTTTTCAAGATTGAAACAATTAAGGTTTCAATTTCAAGAACATATTTTTTATTCTTAAATTTCAAATACATTCATTGAATTGCATGTTTGTATTCATTTCTTGAGCTCCCAGATAATATTCTGGCTCATTAGATAATAATATCAAGGGGTTGATTAGTGAATCACCTCAAATTTTCAAGAAAAAAGAGGTAAAAATCCAATCTTTTTGTTATTAAATGAGACCCTTTTTGGTTAATTGCATTTCTTGAATTTATTGGAATTTTCTGGATTTTATTTTGTGTAATGTGAAAAAATGGTGACTTATTAGGGATTTTTTCATGTTGTTGTAGGAGTGAATGAGTGATTTCAGCTGCTGGGGAGTTGAAAGTTGATTGCTTTTTTTATGTGTGAAAAAAGGGAATGTTTTGTTGAGGATTTTTGAAGAGTTGTAGAATGGGATAGATGAAGGAATTTGGTGTTGTTGTATTTGTAGCTGAGGAGATTGGTTATTGTGTTTTTTGTATATGGGGTATACTAGTAAGGGGAAAACTTTTCCCTGTGGTTTTTCAGATGGGTTTTGGTTCAACAGTTGGGGTTTTTCACCTAATAGTATTACCACTTGAATGGCTGATTTCCAAAGGTCTAGTCTTGCTGATAGGGACATTGATCAGGTAATTCCATTTTTCTTATTTGCCAAACTTCTATTGACATACTCTATGTTGCTCGGACTTTTCAAAAATATTGTCATGTGTGTGTTGGAGCTAGGTAGGGCTGAAGGGTTCATTTGAATCCCCTTCAGCGGAAAGCTACATTGTTTATACATGGTTAAATTTATTTTTTTGTGTATATATAGTAGATGTTGAGCCCGTTATTGGCTTCTTCGTGTGTGGACATCTTCATGTTTTGAAACCCCTTCGGTGAAAATTTACATTGTTTATGCATGGTTATAATTACTTTTATGTATATATAGTATGTCGAACCCGCTTTTTGGCTTCTTCATATGTGGACATATTTATGTTTTGAACCTCTTTAGTGAAAATCCTGGTTTTGCCACTGTTGACATGGGTATGGTAGCATTTTTGGAGGGTTCGAGCAACATGTCTATAGAGTACATTATGAGGTTCTTGATTTAATGAATGCATTATTACCCTGCATGTAGATATTCAACTTAAACTTTTCTGCTTGTTATCTGTTTTGTTGGTTTTGTTTCATTTGAAGGCCATTGCAGCACTTAAGAAAGGAGCAAATCTGCTGAAGTATGGGCGCAGAGGAAAACCCAAGTTTTGTCCTTTTCGTCTTTCTAATGTAAGTTATTTAGTTATCTTATCGTTCAAAATATTATTTCCATTTGCAGTCATGGGGTTCACAAAATCAAAGTTGGAGTACAGTATCTACGGCTTTTTGTTCTTAATATCTGCAGTACGCAGTAGCAGAGGATAGAAAAAATGCTTTGAAATCCTTGTTCTCTTAAAATCTTGATATTAAGGTTTCTTTATATGTCTTAATTAGCATAGAATTGACAATTGCGAACTTTGAAACTAGAGACCACATCTAGGTAGAAAATATGTTGTAGGCTATTTTGTCACCAAAGTATTCAGATGCGATAAGTAGTAAAAGGAATAATACACTTAGATGTTCTTGGCTAGAGTTAAAGGATATGATGGAAACAGAAAGAACTGCATTTAGTCATGCGTCGTGGTGTTGAAAGTATTCCCTGTCACCCTCACAGAAGCAGCTAATAGAGAGAGATTTGAGATTATTCTTAGGAAAGCGGAAAGGAATTGTACAGAAAACAAACATTAATAGAATTCACCACCAGAAGAACAAAGTGAAAAGGTGCATTTCAATGCTCCTTAGTATTCAAAATATGCATTCATGCTTGAACAGCAAGAGAAAAGCTTATTGAGTTCCTCTTTTTTCCTAAAAATATCCGCTTCCATTTATGTTTCTCATATACTGGACAAGATACAAGATATTGAATTGTTTGAGATCCTAGGGCCAAGAAAAATTTAAGAAGTAAACTTAATGTTGAATATCCCTTTGATTAAGTACTAATGTTTTCTTTTACTGCTTGGAAAACCTGATTATAAGTTGTGTTTATACCATTTCACTAAGGAATTTCTTGATGTGTCAGGACGAATCTGCAGTGGTATGGTACCACGACAAAGAAGAAAAACAGCTTGAACTGTGTCATGTATCAAGGATTATTCCTGGACAGAGAACTGTGAGTTTGAGTATTCCCACATCTTTCTTCGCTTTTAAAGGAAATTTTTTCCCTCAAGTTCCATTTGACTGGAAGATTTGCAGGTTTTACTCTTTAAGAGAAGGTGGATTAAATTTTCTGATCATTGATCAGCAAGAGTAATTTCTGCATCAAGTTCTTTGTTGTGCTCTATGACTGATTTGTAAAGACTTCACATATTATAGTTCACAAGGGCATTGCTATTCTTATGTCTGTCAAGTTTAGATCCTTTTTCTGTGTGGTTTATACTCCTCTTCCTCTTGTGCTAGACCTTTATTTTCAAGTGGCTTACCAAAACAGCATTAATTTTCTCCTCTTCAGGCAATATTCCAGCGGTATCCTCGACCTGAAAAGGAGTATCAATCATTTTCTCTCATCTGTAACGACCGGTCTTTGGACTTGGTAGGTTTCTGATTTGTCTTCTCAATGAAAATAAGTACTCTTTCCGGTCGGGAAGAATGACATTTTGATATTGACAAGTCTTAAAAAAATAATCTAGTAACTGTTACGATATTTCTGTGTAGATCTGTAAAGACAAGGATGAAGCTGAGGTTTGGATTACTGGGCTGAAAGCAATAATTACGAGGGGACGCTCTCGCAGAGGAAAATATGATGCAAGAAGTGAAACCATGTTTTCGGATAGTCCACTTGGTCAACGAGTCACCACATCAACTTCATCTATTGTATGTTGGCATTTTGTTGTACCTTCAGTTGTGTGTGTTCATTCTTCCTCTCCTCTGACCTCTTCCCCCTCCAACTGATCCAAATGTTGTATGACCATCTTTTTGCCTCAGGATCAAGGAGACAATCAGAGAACTGAGAGTTTACCTCAGAGCAGGCTTGGAAAAGCCTATGCTGACATTATTCAATACACTGCAGCTGGCAAGAGTCCTACGCTTGCTGAAACAGGTTCCTTTAATCTTAGCTCGTTGTCTGCTGGAGCAATTGACAACTCAAATGCTCGAAGTTCTACAGCTGATACATTTCGAGTTAGTTTATCCAGTGCTCTAAGTTCATCCAGCCAGGGTTCTTGCCTTGAAGACTTTGATAACCTTGGAGATGTCTTCATTTGGGGAGAAGGCACTGGCAATGGGCTATTGGGTGGTGGCAAACACAGAATTGGTAAATCAGCTGGCACAAGGATTGATGCTAATATTCCCAAATCACTGGAGTCAAGTGTGGTTCTTGACGTTCAGAATATTGCTTGTGGTAATAGGCATGCTATGTTAGTCACAAAACAAGGAGAGGCGTTCAGCTGGGGTGAAGAGGCAGGGGGCAGACTGGGTCACGGGGCGGAAACAGATGTTTCACATCCCAAGCTTATCAAAAATTTCAAAGGAATGAATGTTGAGTTGATTGCATGTGGGGAATATCATTCATGTGCTGTTACATCCTCTGGGGATCTATACACTTGGGGTGACGGTACTAAAAGTTCGGGTCTGCTTGGACACAGAAGCGAAGCCAGTCACTGGATCCCAAAGAAAGTATGTGGCCTCATGGAAGGCTTAAGAGTGTCTCATGTTTCCTGTGGGCCTTGGCATACAGCTCTCATAACATCTGCTGGCCGCTTGTTTACATTTGGAGATGGAACTTTTGGTGCATTGGGTCACGGAGATCGTTCTGGATGTATTACTCCTAGAGAGGTGGAAACTTTCAATGGATTGAAGACACTCAAGGTTGCTTGTGGTGTTTGGCACACTGCTGCTGTAGTTGAACTAATGAGTGGATTGGATTCCAGACCATCTGATGCTCCGTCTGGAACACTATTCACTTGGGGAGATGGAGATAAAGGGAAACTAGGACACGGTGATAATAAACCCAGACTAGCTCCCGAGTCCATAGCAGCATTGGTTGACAAAAGTTTCAGTCAGGTAGCATGTGGTTATGCCATGACTGTTGCTTTGACAACTGCAGGCCGAGTATATACAATGGGTAGTAATGTTTATGGCCAACTTGGTAGCCCTCTAGCTAATGGAATGTCTCCAATTTGTGTGGAAGATTATTTTTTTGACAGTACTGTAGAGGAAATTTCTTGTGGTTCACATCATGTTGCAGTTTTAACTTCCAAAACAGAAGTTTATACATGGGGAAAGGGTGAAAACGGACAACTTGGTCATGGAGACTGCGAGAATAAGTGTACACCTACTCTAGTAGATATTTTGAGGGATAAACAAGTAAAGAGAATAGTGTGTGGCTCAAATTTTTGTGCTGCTATTTGTGTTCACAATTGGGCATTAAGTGCTGATAATTCTATATGCTTTGGATGTCGTATCCCTTTCAATTTCAGAAGAAAACGCCACAATTGTTACAATTGTGGGTTTGTCTTTTGCAAAGCATGCAGCAGCAAAAAGTCACTTAAAGCATCATTAGCCCCAAGCACAAACAAGCCATATCGTGTCTGTGATGATTGTTTTGACAAGTTACAGAAGGCAATAGAATCAGAACCTTCCTCCCGAGTTCCAAAAGTCAAAGCTGGAAATGCACTTTATAAGGCAAATGATCAGACAGATAAAGAGAGTGGGCTTCCTCTATTAGTAGGTCTTACTTCCAGACTCTCATCTTCTGACTCATTCAACCGTGCTCAGGGCAGAATTTCCAGGGTTGATCAGTACGAGAACCGTGCATCTTCTTTTCAAAATGAAAATACTCCAAGGGAAAGCTTTTCCTTGTCCAAATCACCAATCAGTGCATTTCGAGTTTCCAAAAGTCTCTTCTCAGCTTCTCTTCCAAGTAATAGAGTGGTCTCTCAGTCAACATCTCCTTTGTTAGGAAAGGCAAGTGCATTGTGGCCTGCAATACCAGCTTCATATCCTCCTGTTCGTACGGCTGAAGTAGTTGTAGATAATTTGAAGCCAATTAATGATAGCTTAAGCCTGGAGGTCAAACAATTGAAGGCACAGGTGAGCTATTTTTATGTTATGAAATAATTTTTCAGTTTCTTCATTCTAAATCCTAGTGCTTGTGTTTTCTCATTTCTATATCTCTTTATGGCTTCTTGGCTCTCCTGCTGACGATAAATCTCTGTTCCTTGTTCAAATATTAATACTAATATTGAGAAGCACTCCGCTAGTTCGGCCTCTCATTAAGTTCATGAGATGCTAAAACAGATAGAGCAGTTGTAAGTTTCAGTTCTTTCTGAAACATTTTACAGCGTCGCTGCTATTTTATATGCTTCTACGGAAGATTCAAATTATAAACATTGCATATGGAACTGTCATTGGACCAGTTCAATAGAGCATATAACCTTCACATTTAAAACTGATCTTTCCATGTGGCCAATGTGTGTGCATGCGTGCGGTGTTATCAATGCATGTGTATGCATGTGGAAACAGCCTCTCCAGCTTCACAAAAAAGGGATAAGGTCTGCGTACACACTACCCTCCCTAGACCCCATTTGTGGGTGGTATGTTGTTGTCGTCGTACACATTATGTTGATTTTGGGTGCTAAAAGATTAGGTTCCTTAAATTATTGAATTTTTTGCTTTCTATATAGAATCTGTGTTAAGTTACTCAGTTATTTCAGACCTTATTTTAACTCTTAACAGTTCTTCCAATCTCAGTTCACTGAGTTTTAAGTCTGTCTACCCTTTCGACCAATTTTTACTAGTATACCTTTGTCTTTTCCATTTCATATACCATTCTCGAGAAATTGATAATGTAACAGAATTATTCATCGTTTACTTGCATATACATTTCCACCGTGTTCTACGATTTCTACCTTGCTATAGTCTTGAATTCAGCTCTTCTTAGGAAAGGAAGGTATGTTCTTGTTCGGCCTCCCGAAATCTCCTCCCTCCCTTTTTAACCATCAACTGTTTCTCTTTCCGATTATCCAGGTTGTGTTGTAGAGATAACTAGGCTTCAAGAAAATACATGTTGACCTTATGTGTGAAAATGGGCTGTTTTCTCTTTTCTAGGTTACCTTTAACATGACTGCCTACACATCTACACATCATGAACCATCACGCAGGCATATCGACAAAAAGAAGAAATGAGGAGTGAAAACCATTTTAAAATCTTTCTCCAGCATACCAATTTCTTAAGAATGAAGTTGTCTTACCTCTGAAAAACATTTTTGAATTTTGTATGCATGCCCACCTGCTTTTAGTTTGACAAGCAACTAATTACAATCTTTGTCCAGCATCTTAAATAGCAAACAAACTCCTATCAGATACCTTATAACACACGTGGATGATCACTAGCTGCGCATCTTTATATAGTAAGCTCATGGTCGATCAAGATGGCAACTTAAATAGACTAGTATTGGATTTGGGACTAGGTGGGAATTTCAGCGCATTTACCTCATGCTATTGGATTTCAATTAGTGTTTACATAGTTAATCGCGACTAATATACACAATAGTTTAAATATTCTAGAGAATCTAGACGCAAACCTCTGTGAGCAACTAAGTGAATTGATAACAAAAGTTTCACACTGCTAAGCTTGACTCGAAAAATATTTGTAGCTGGAAGAGCTTGCAAGCAAATCTCAACTTCTAGAAGCTGAACTTGGGAGAAAGACAAAGCAGCTGAAGGATGCAACTGCAAAAGCAGCAGTTGAAGCAGAGAAAAGAAGAGCAGCGAAACACGTGATCAAGTCTCTGACTGCCCAGGTTAGTTTATATTTGAATTCAGATGCTTAATCTCCAATATTTGCATATTTATTGCACATAAAGTACATGTGGGAACTTGACCTATTAGTTTGGATATTGTAATGTGCATGTTATTCATTCAATAGTCTATTCTGCTTATTGCTGTTTTGCCATGACATAATTTTCATGGTATATACTGACTAATATATGCATGACCTATAAGGTTCTCATTATACATCAGTTAGCTATTTGAGTTTCTCAGAAAGCGGTCAGAGTATGTAAGTATGTCTTCGGTGTTCTTGTTAATTTAGTTATGTCATATATTTTCTAGTCATTGCATAAACTCGCTACATAAAATAGTCAATTGTTTATAAGCTTTGGGGGAGCGTGTAGGATTTTGCTGATGTGCATTATTAGTTTATTACTGTGACCTGTATTTTAATGGCATGGATAATCCAATTTTCCACAGCTGAAGGAGGTAACCGAAAGGCTTCCAGAAGAGCAGGTCTCCACCAACAATTTAGATTTTAATGTTGAACAAACATCGTTTAACTGTACCCGTCCTTCAAATGGTAAATGTGTAACTACCACAACCCTAACCGAGTGCAGTGGTAGTTCTAATACTGTCGTCTCAGCTAAGAAGTCTAGAGGGCAGAAGCCAGAACACATGTTACAAGTTGAACCAGGCGTGTACCTATATCTTATTTCCTTACCTGATGGAGGCAATGAACTGAAACGAGTTCGTTTCAGGTACTTATCCTTTAACCTATTTCATTTTTTACACGGTATAATCATGTAATGCTCTGATCAATAGCTTCAAATTGCTGGAAATGAGCATTTAGCGAGAGAAACAGAAAACAATGACTTGAGCTGAAAATACCTGCAGAAGTTGTTCAGTTATCACTTAAATTGTTGCTCGTACATTTCGATATTTTTGTCTTCTGCCTCACTTTATTTCCACCAGAATGACAAAAGAGATTAAATCTCAACATATATACATATCTTTCCTCTTGTCAATTGAGAACTAATATCTGTGTTGCCCCAAAGTGGGCATGCTAGATGGGTTAGCTAAAGCCTTTGAATCGTGGTCGTGCTTGAATTCAACTCTTTCTTTATCCAAAAACTGTGCATTCTATTGAAAAGTTTCACTTGCCTTGTTCATAAACTATGAATCCAAGCACGACCACGATTCCAAAGAAAAGAATTTTCATAAAACTATGAATGGGATGAATGTTCATCCCTTGGCCTTCACACTATTGCTATAGATTTAAGGTTCTCATAAAACAGTCTATTCGACATCCAAATAGATGGAATAATACTCTCCATACGGCCATACCTACCCTAACGAAAAAGTGTCATCAGAGATCAAACAACGACTACATGAAACATAATGCATCCTGTTGCGCAAAGTAGTATGTGTTGCAGATTAATCTTTATAAGTGCTTTATTTTGACTCTGCTTCGACTTGAATCATAACTTATTTCTTGATATGTGTACTGAAGTGTTTCATTTGCTTATCTTACAGCCGGAAATGCTTCTCAGAGGACGAGGCAGAGAAGTGGTGGAACGAAAATGGACAAAAAATCTGTGAGAAGTACAACATCACACCAGAACATGTCTAGTAACAGTGCATTTTGTCATGTAAAAAGACGCGAAGGAAGGCTATCCAATGGATTTTTACAATCATCTTTGCTCTTCGCGATAACACAGGAATTTTTGGTCATTTTTGAGCAACTAGAAACTAGAACAAGGAGCAGCAGCAGCATCCAGGAATCAGCTGAAGACAGAGGAAAAGGTTATGGAGAGATTAGAAGAATCTGAGTTTTAGTTTGTATTTTTTGTATATCGTTTTTGATGCGATTTTTCGATGATTTTATTATAACTATAGCTAGTTTTCATGTAGCAAAATTAGTGAGCAGAATCAACCAATTTGTAGGTACAGCTTTTCTTTATGAATTTGATATAACAGTCAGAGTTGCACATTCTTTTATGTTATATACATCATCATGTCGGAAGCGTTGCCTCAAACAGGTCCTGCAACTCGTGATTCAAATTTAACTGGACTTCAGTATAGATATCGGAAGCCATGTGGAAAATAAAAAATAAAAATCACATACAATACATCATAAAGTATTTTATTTTTTTAGTGTTTGCATGTGTAGATTATTATTCTTTTCAAAATTCAACAAACTGATATCTACAACCAAAAATAAAATATTGCTTCATCTTGTTATCATAGTACATGGAAGTTAAAATGGGCAAATTACACATTTGGTCGATCTGCTAAAGATGATTACATTTACTAGCTAACTATATCACAACGTATACACTAATTTGTATCAAAAATAAAATATGTATATCATATAAAATATACCTTTGTTGGTTATAATTTTGGTGGACTGCTCTTTATGTCAATTTCTCAATTAGATTCTTTGAGGGGTCGTTTGTTTGGTGGGGGTGGAATAAATAATGACATCTCAAGTAATTATTTTATTTCACATTCTATATGGGATTATGTATTCAATTATACTAAAATTGTGGGATAAAATAATTCTTCATTTGTGTCAATTTGTGTGGCACATTGTGCTCTTTAATCTATCCTAGTTTTCGTTTTACCCTTAATTAAATGAGATATAGCTATACAAATGAACCATAAGTGTTTTAAATTTTGTGTCAAATCGAATATTGTCTCATAAACTCATTACCACAAGGAGGATGAAACAATCACATCAAATATCATAAAATTGGATTTATTATCTTTATCCCACTTACCAACGGTCGCGAGAAATTATGGGCTTTGGATTAACATAAGAATGTAATAGAGTCAAGTAGCAAGTTTGACAATGAAAATGAAAATAAAGGGTGAAAAAGTGAGCCACGATTTGCCATTCTTTTCTTGAAACGTGTGCATTGAGGACCAATCATATTTAGTTGATTTTTGACTTCACTTTTTTTAATTGATTTGTTGGTTTGTCCTTTTAAACAAGAAAAAGAAACCAAACATGTCATATAAATATAACCTACTCATTCTTGGTTATTCCTTACCCAATCCAAATTTCCTATTAAAGGATGATAACTAATTTCAACATATTTGATGCGAGCATAGAAAATAAGATTAATGGATATATAAGTAGCATCAAGGTCGTCACACCACATGATTAGAGGAGAGGGAAGAAGAAATTGATTTCGCTAATTTTGTATGTAGTAAAAATAAATATTAAAATATGTATATGTGATATGCATGGAGTATTATAAAGGGAAGTTTACATAAATATGCTATAATAAAAAAATATTTATCAGTTATAGCAATAATATTTTTTTCCACTTGATTACTTTTAATTCAATTATAATACAAGTTTAATACATATTACAAAGAACAATTTATTATTCACATTTAATACAAATTTTAATGATGAATAATACATTTTAATACACTTGTAATACGACAATTTTTTATCAAACAAACATGATATATTTCAAAAAAATAATTAAAATTCATATATATTGCATACATAATTTACTTTTAATACATATTATAGATTTAACACGACATTGCTATAAATTATAATAAGCAAAAAATGTCACTAAAATCAGTAATTATTTTTTATAATGTATTAATTTATATAATTTTTTCTATTATAAAAGCGTGTCATTTATTATATACCTTTTATATACTCATGCATGAACACTACCTAGTCATAAGATAAGATAGTAACTTATTTTTTCACTTTTCTACCAAAATGGAGAATTAGTTAATATAATTACTTTAACTATAAAAAATTTTCAAAAAAATCAAAATTTAAATCAAGTGAATTGAAATATCGCCTAGGTATCAAATATCGACATTGACCCATTAATTTTTTTATTTATTTTTTACTAATATATATATATATATATATATATATATATATATATATTTGAAACTAACATGTCTTGTATCAAACTGCTCGTGGGTCTAGTGGTTAAGGTGTCAATTATTGTCCAACGAGAATCGTCATTAGAAGACTTGAATGATATTCATAAATTCTGTTTTACAAAATCGAAAGGAGGATGAATTTTTGTATGGTTATTTGATTTCTTATATAGAAAAAAACGTTCTTGATAGTGTTTCTTATGTTTCTCATGAACATATAAGGCATATCTTTGAACATAAAAACTCATCAATCAAAATTGTAGTAATATACTTGAATTGAGTTAAATTAATATAATCTGAGTCACTTTTTTATAATATAATATAATTATAGTAATTTATCCATTTTTTAAATACAAGAGTTGCCTATTAAAAGTAGTGGTCTAAAACCAATATTTAATGAAAGACCTATATTGTCTTTCTTCTTTTCCATATTTATTTTTTGTAAGATATTTATCATTTATTTGTAATACAATCGGTTAGATAATATTGTATCAAAGTTTATTTACTAATATGAAGATACGAATGGTTTACTTTAAAATTTTAAAATATTATCTAACATAAAAGCGTAGACAATTTATTTTTAATTTATAATTTATATTAGATAAGCGAAATTCTTGTCCTTTAAATAGTGACATTATTTAGAATTTTCATTTTGTGTATTTCATTGATAAAACATATACTACTAGTTATATATTTAAAACTTTAAATATATATTACTATTATTTTTGTTTTTTTCCTCTAATATATAAATCAAATATTTATATCACATTTATTATTCGTGCAGTTATAATTAGACAAAAATATTGTAATTAACGAATGAATAAGTGATAACTAATAAAATAAATTTTATCAGTGACATATACAACACATATCGTAAGACTATTCAATCAACACGTACAATAAAAGTAGGGACAATTGTATAAAATGACACACTAATAATATAAAATAAATATAGTAGCGATCCTTTTATTTATTTGTGTTCAATAATAAACTGTTTGTTATTCCCTCTCTCCCTCATATTCTCGCTCGCCATTCTCCCTCTCTCGCTCGCTTAATCCTTGTCGCTCACCTCTCTCTTTTTATACAATAGAATTGTATAAATTGTGCTTCTAATTGTATAAAGCAAGAGAAAATTGTATAAACGCATGCAAATACATATATATTCATCCTATACGCTTATAATTATTTATACAATACAATTATTTCCCTGCCCAAGTCTCTTTTGCCTTTCTCGTTTTATACAAATTCAAAATTGTATATAATTTTTCTCTTTCTTATTTTATATAATGCGATTCAATTGTATATTCACTGCACAAGTCTCTTTTTGCCTTTTTTCTCTTTCTCGTTTTATACAATCCAAATTGTATATAATTTATCTCTTTCTTGTTTTATACAATTCAATTCTGCCTTTCTCGCTTTCTCGTTTTATACAATTCAAATTGTATATAATTTCTCTCTTTGTCGTTTTATACAATGGCGGATCCAGAATTTTTTAGTTATGGGTGCTTAACTATTTCTAATTTTAAGTTGCTATTACAATTGGGTGCTCAAATTACATATTCATGCAACTCACTAGATTTTCTTTATAAATAATAATGTTAGCTCAAAAATGTAATGGGTGCTCAAGCATCCATAAACATAAATGTGCATCCGCCACTGATTTTATACAATTTATTTTAATTGTATATGTATAGCGAATTATAGATATATAAGTTTAATACGGAACACAATTATGTAAAAGTGTAATTATGCAAATTTTGTTATAGCATACAAATATGAATTTTATATTTGCTATACGTGAAAGTTGCCCATAAAAATATATGTTCGTTAATTACAATATCTCTGACTAATTATAACTACACGAATAATAAGTGTGAGGTAGATATATGATTTATACATTAGAGGAAAAAGTATTTTGACCAGTGGGATGTGGATATTTGATTCATGGGGCTTAAATTATTGGCAATTTGGCATGCAATTATGGGCCAACAACAAAAGGAGTGGTCCTCTTGAAGCCATAGATGCCAAATTTTGCTTAACTAAATGAACAAGAAGATCTACTTTGTAGGACTATTTTACCAAAAAAATGTGGTTAATTTATGAGCAATACAAGTGCATATTACATCAATTAATTCATTTTAATTTATGTGATATTTTAGTTATCGAGAGTTGATTTAATTAATTATTGAATTAGATTAGAGTAATTTAATATTTTAAATATTGAAGATTATATGAAAAGTTGCAATTAGTCTTGCCGATCTTGAGCCGGAGGAAGTATTTTCTTATCTAGTCATTGGTATTTGAAAAATCACTCGGCCAATTAATTCATATTTGAATACACATGGGGTTCAATTAAAGTAAAAGCGTTTTAATAAAGATTTTTTATTTTTATTTTTAAGCTCGAACTCGAGATCTATATATGCTTAAATGTGGAGAAATCTCATTCATCCATCATAGTCCATATCCTCGATGTTTAAAAATCATTCACCGTCATCCCTAATATTGACATTAAATCAATAGATACATGTATTTGCACATGCATAACTATTTAGCACTTTATGATAATAAGCATGCCCTCTTACTTCATTAATATCATATAACTATATTAACATTTATATATATAATTCGATATAAATACCTAAGGTAGATAACTATTTATCAATATTAACACTATGGTAAATATTATCTAATTGTTTTGCAGAGAGAAAAATAATTGTTTTCAGAAAAAAAAGAAAAGAAAAGAGGCAACAATTTGGGTTTTTGCTCTTTGGGGACCCAAAAATATGCATACATAAAGTTCTTTTTTTCTTTGTAATGTTCATCTATGCCCAGACAGCTTCTCTACAAGTGCATGTTACATAAAAATTTGGTCTCAAATTTTGTCATATATTTTGTTCTTTTCCTAATAAAAATTGCTGGAAGTGAGAGATGAGTTCATTAAAAATAAAATACATTTTTGTTGGAAAAAGTTTAACACAAAGTGAGAGTTCATTATTTTTCTTTTTACTAAAAAAATATATTCAGAAATTTGTATTTCACTGTAATAACAATATTGACCATTATGCCAATAACAATATAGAATATAAAGTTTTGAAGGGCACATAGAATCTATGTCCTGGACGAAGATCGAGACTTTTCAAAGATTCGATTCGACGAATCGTATATTTCTCTTCTATTGTTCTTAGATGGATCTTTTACTCTTGATGAAGAAAAAGACTTCGATCGTTAAAAATATAATTAAATAATAAAAATATGTATTTTTAAAAATAATTTAAGTTTTTAGATGAATTACACACTTTAACACGATATCATAGTAGACATATGCCATGAAATTAACTCTTATTTCAAAAAGAATTTTCACGTGATTGATCTATAATTATACAATTCATCATAATTTTGATTTTTATTCAATTATGAATCGTTTGATATGATATATAAGGTATAATAATCGGCGTATTATGCCATCTCCTAATTTTAGGGCATTTTGTTCCCTTTGAATTCAAATTAGAATAAAATAATGTAATGGTATTATTGAATCTATGTTTGGCGGTATAATACATTATTTTTTCCATTGCTATATTTTCTTTACTGAACAAAAGCACCAATAGCAATAAGCAACTCTCATAAACCATTTTTTTTCACAATTTTCCTTCATAAACCTTCCTCAACTGTTCCTCTTCTTTGACTCTTCTAAGCCAAAAAAATCCATCAAGACTTGATTTTTACCTTCTTAAAGTTCTTTAGCCTTGATTCTTGATACTTTTTTCTTGCAGATTTGCTGTTTTTGTTTTTTTTTTTCAGTTTTTTCTAGCAAAGTTCAAATTTTGCTGGCACTTTGTTCAATAGATGTTACTGTAAGACAAAGGGTTGGATTCAGATAGCCACCTTCAAGGCAAAGGTTTGGTCTTTTTTGGGTTTCTCTTGGTTGTACAAAGCATTTTTTGAGTTGGGTTTTAGGGGTTTATGTTTTTGTTTTTTTTTAATATGTTTTTATTTGCATACTTTGTGTCATTTCTGAATTGGGTGTTTGAATCAGCTGTTGCTTTGCTTAAGTTTAGGGTTTTAGCTCTTAATACTAAGTTGTTGTATGTTTGAATCCTCGTTAGGGATTTTATCAGAGTGGTGTTTGTATGATTAGTTGTGTGTTACCAAGTGATTTTTGAATAACCCCACAGTCTTGATTTTCTGGTAAAAGATAATCTTGATTGGAAAAATGGTAACTTTTGTGCTACTAGATTTGAGATCTTTGATAATTTCTACTACAACAACATACCCGGTGTATGGGGGTAGAGTGTATCAGACCTAACTCTTATCTCGAGGAGGTAGAGATGCTGATAATATCTTTTAGTACTATGTAATTTCTATCATGTCAAGCTGGAGGTCTTGTACTAGGCTCTTGCAATGTAGGTATCTTTATTTTTGCCTATTAGATGATGGATTGAATTACTTTTAATGAAATGCAAATTGTTGTTTTGATTTCTTATCCCATCAGAGCTGCTTTCTGCAGTTCAGCTTTTGATTAAAGACTTTATGGATGCCTATTAAAGTCAAGCATTTGGTTGAAAAGGCTTAATCTTTTCTGTGAGTTAAAGTCATTCATTCTGTAGAAAAGTCTTAACCTTTTGTGGAGAACTTTTTGATGAGTTGATTCTTTTTTATAACCTTTTTCAGGATTCTTTTGTTATGGTATGTTAATCTCATACATGTGATGATTTGCTGATGCTACAGTTTGTTTGTATGAATTTTCACTTTTGGGGTCTCTGTAGGGTAAACATTCTGAGATTTTGAAGGAGCCAAATTACATGAGAAACATAAATATTCTAGGACAGTGTTTCTCTCTAGTGTTGCTCCTACAATGTAGAATCCAGATCTGGATAGGTTGTAAAACGTGGAAAGAGAAAAAATGAGACTTTTTTTGAAGCCAATCTCTCTGTAGAATTCTCCAAATCAATTTTCCATTTTCAACAGTATTAGCTCCTCCATTTTCTTAGTTCTTGCATTATTTGAAGATATTACAGCTTGAGCACTATACAATGCAAACGGGGTAATATCAGTATTTAAGTCAGTAGGTATGGAGTAGTTACCCTTGTCTCAAAAAAAAAGTCAGTAGGTATGGAGCACATACAATTTTGGGATGAGACTTTTTGGAGATACTCAGTTGTTACTTAAGGATTTAGGGCTTTATGAACAAAATAGACAAAAAATATAAGCTAAACAACTCTTTTTAGAATATAATGGAAGTTGGGAAATCAGAACAGATGACCATTTTATTGCGATAGGGTGGCAGTTCATGTTCCATGAACCTTAATGCTGCAAAGGCTGACCGGTGCACTAACATCCCATATTCACGCAGGGTCCGGGGAAGGGCTGCTACTTAGGGGTGTGATGTAGGTACTACCTTGATGCAAGCATCTATGACTGATTTCACAGCTCGAACCCATGACCTATAGGCTATAGGTCACACAGAAACAACTATACCATTCCTCCAAGTCTCTCCTTAATGCTGTAGTACTTGATTAATAGTTCAAACTCCCAGAAAGTTGGAGTAGTCTATCGGTTGTGTACGAATTACCTTGGGGGATGACAATAGTGGTACCTATGGAGTCTGGTTTATATCTCCATCTGAATGCATTTTTCCAGCCATGACTTTGATATTCCTCAGTATATTGTATATGCATTAGTATGAAATAAGTTCTTATCTCAAGATCCTGAAAGAAGATTCTCCACGGATCATTATATTATGCCCAAAAAGGGGGATATTTCTGTGCAAGTAACATCAAATTCCTTTACTATCCAGAGCAATAGGTTCATTTCTATATTTTTATAGCTTGTTCCTTGTCTGGAATAGATTCTCTTTTTTCAGTTTAACCCATCAAGTTCTATAGAACTAAATAAGTATCATGTATCAGTTTCAATCTAGGGAGTGGGAGTACAAATGTTCTTTTTAGACTTGACACATGATCCTAAAATATATCAGTCTCTTTTATTGAAAATGATATTTTCTTTCTCAATTCTGAAACTTTATGCTAAAACTTTCAACCTTCAGTTCCACTCTGTTGTTGAACTCGTGTGATTTTTTGTATCTTCTTATTGATGGTACCTTTATTCTCAGGTGATTAGTTTTCCAACTTCCCATATGCCTAATTATAGTGCTATGTTGGAGCTTCATGGAGATATCTAATGTGCTTGGAGTTGAGTTAAAATGAAGACCACCAAGGTTGTTATTCTGTATTTCAGCGAGTTCCCTTTCTTGTAATCTGATCTTTCATTTCTTGCTGTTATATGTGCATTCTTTTGGCAATGCGGCCTATCATTTTTCTAATGGTATTGAAATGCTGCTAATTGGAAACAATATTATATAATGATGCACTCTACTAAATGGTTAGAGAATAATTTTTTCTAAAGTTCTGAAGTGCTTATGATTTTAAGTTAAAAATTATCTGTTGGATAGCTATTATTCATATATGGAATCTGTTTGCTTCTAATATTTTACGAAAAAACTACAGCCAATCAAAGCAGAAAAAAAACTGCAGCCAAACAACACAGAAAAGAAACCATCAATTCAGGCTTCTCACGAGGCCCAAAATGACCAGCAGAACCATACAGCAGATACCCCTGTAGCTGATGCAGGTTCTGTTTCTGCATCAGGCAATGATAACAGAAAAGTTTCACGTGAAGATATTGAACTTGTAAGACAGTCTTTAAGTTCTTTATTATGCCTGGATATTATTCATTGGGAAGTTTTACCGGGGTCTTTTAACTTTATGATGACATATTTGTTGCAGGTCCAAAACTTGATTGAAAGGTGCTTGCAGTTGTATATGAATAAGGATGAAGTGGTAAAAACACTTCTGAATCGTGCAAGGATAGATCCTGGATTCACAACTCTAGGTAGGTACATGAGTTACTGTGAAGTTGCTTATGATTCTGTCTGCTTGCATTATATATGCTGTCTACTGTCTCACATGTATAGTTACCAAGTGTTTCTGGTGTATGACTATGGTTATTGGGTGGTCACTTTAGATCTTTAGTTTCTAACTTTAATATCTTTTCAAATTGTGTACAGTTTGGCAAAAATTAGAAGAAGAAAATACAGATTTCTTTCGGGCCTACTACATTAGGCTTAAACTGAAGAAACAAATCGTCCTGTTCAATCATTTGCTTGAGCACCAGTATCATCTGATGAAATATCCAGTGCCTCCGAAGGTTCCGTTGGCTCCAATGCAGAATGGGATTAGTACCATGCCAGGTATCTTTATTTGTCGTATGAAGGTGAGTATTACTGTATTATGCTGCTTCAGGATTAGATTTGGAAATGTTGAGGTTGTCCAATCATCAACTACTGATCCTTTTCGATGTCTTCCTTTGCCATCTATTCGTTTTGTGAACATGTAGAAGATAGGTACCCCTCCAGTTGTAGTGGAGGGTCAACTGTACTAATCTTTATTAGCGAAGAAGCTTGTCTCTTCTGCATAATGTCTATTAAATGGTTTGGAATGGGAAAAGAAACTCGTGTTGGTTTATAACTTTATTTGGACAACGCCTGCATTCTTGAATGGACCAAATGGAGGCACTCTATGGAGGGGAAATGCAGAGAGTTATGCAATATGAGTCATCCTTATAAAAACAAAGTTTATACAACATAAATTATTACAAAATATGTAGTTCAACTTGCCCTTTGCACTTGTTTTCTTCTGCTTCCTTTCTTCCTCAGTATTGAGTAACATGACTTTTCAAATTGGAATTAAGCTGTTTGAATAGCATGGGGATTAATATTATCTTCAGAACAGGTAAATGAGTCTTTTTTAGATTTATTAGCATTTTATTTAATGCCACTTTTTCTGGTGCAGTCAACAACTTACCCATGGGATATCCCGTCCTGCAGCAACCTCCAGTTCCAGCTGCAGGTCAACCTCATCTTGATCCAATGGGCATGTCCAGCTGCCACGTGGTTAATGGTGTGCCTGCACCAGGAAACTATCATCCGATGAGGATGAATTCAGGAAACGAGTGAGAATCTCTCTTTGTTTAGGGTTTTAGGCCTCTTTGATTCTAAAATAGATTTATGAGCTATTTAAATTTTTTTCTGGTTAGCCAGATGGCTGTGGTACTTGTTTCAGTTGTTTGCTCAGCATCTTACTTGCCATGTGCTCAAAGAGTTGCCATTTGACTATTTCCAGTACATCTAATTCGCGGTTTCCCAGAGTTAATAGGAACTGAAATTGCATTGATGTTTCATATTGGTTTAAAATGAGTGTAGATTAGGGAAAGATGTTGCTCTTATGTAAATATTTCAGACCTAGTACTTGTTTCTTGTTGGCCATGCGTAGTTTGTTAAGGAAATGAGGTTCATGTCTTCTTTTTAATGATAATTAAGTAAGCTGATTGTCGAAGTGAATATATCTTTGGGCTTCTGGGATGAAAAGATGTTTATATTTGTTGAAGGAGACGTGGCATGACAAATGACACTTTACACATTGTTCTCTGCTGACAGGATGGTGATTGATACCAGTGTGCCAGATGTAGCAGCAGCTGTTCCACCTGGCAATGCCATGTCATCTATGTCAGATATGGCTGTTAGCCCTACATCAGTAGCTTCCAGCGGCCATTTTCCCTTTACTGCTTCAGAGATATCGGGTATGGGAGTTGACACCTCAGCCCTTGATGCTGCCTTTCCATCTGATGTAGCAAGTTCAGTGGGATTACAACTACCACCAGATAATGGTGTTGGTAATTCTAGGGATTCACTTAGATCTTTGGCTCAGATTCCTTGGAACTTTAGTCTTTCAGATCTAACAGCAGATCTGTCAAACTTGGGAGGTAAGTTAACTTATGCACAACTCAAACATTATCGCTGCTGATGAGCGAGATTCAGCATTCATTTGCAATGTGGTTCAACCCCCCTCCCACTCCTTTGGTGTTTCCTTTGTTGTTACGAAGAGTGTTTGATTTGAGAACTTCATTATCGTCCTATTTGAAGTATTGCCAATGGGCTCTTTTGACAAGTCATAATGTGAAGTTTGTAATGAAGTGAAATAATTTTCCGTAAAAAAGTGAAATGATCATGGCAAAAAAATCTGATCCAGTGGACTTACAGAATTACAAATAAAGTCCATTCGCCTAAAATGAGAAATTTACTTTGAAGGTCATTGTAGTTACTCCATTAAGCAGTCTTTCATGTTAATAGTCAACCACTGCAAACGGTAACATTTAATTTCAGAGGAAGCATGGTAAGTGTATACATATTTAGTGTACTTCTAAGCTCAGTAGGAACGTTTGTATGGGAAAAAATCACATTGTCCACAATTGAAACCTTATGGTTGTTTTCAAGGATTATCACAGTTCTATCAAGGTTCTTGCTTTATCTCTAATAATGCAAAGATCTTTACTACTAGATGGTATTGATGATTTGAACTGTCTGGCCCTGGATATTTTATCTCTGAATTGGGCTTTCAGAAAACTTGTTGTAGTTTTTAGATTGGTGTGCCTCCTTCCACCTTAGAGTGAAAAATATCTTTAGAATTTCGGGGAAGTCGTCTTTCTTCATTTTTTAGGAAATGCTTATAGATTTCGGCTCAGCAGTAGAGCACCACTTGATATTTATTTCTAGTCAGCTCTGGACTTTGTTAGCCAAAACGAGATCCATTCGACAGGAAAATAGACTAGTCTATGGCAGACTGGCTAGAATGCTCTGTCCCAGATAGATTTAGGTGGCCAGCCTGTGGGGATATACATTCATACTCGTCAAAAACCTTTATTTTCAAATAAAGACATACTTTTCAAGGACTTCTAGTATGGACTTGCTTGTTTATTGTTATGTCGTGGTACTGATTGGCAAATCAGACTATGTGACTGCAAAAATGTTGCATCACAATATTCTTTTCCAGGCAACAGGGAGCAATGCTCTAAATACATTTACCGATGTTACATGTATGATATGTCAACAACAACATACCTAGTGTAGTCCCACAAGTTGGGGTCTGGGGAGGCTAGTGTGTATGTATACCTTACCAGTTACCCCTATCTTGCGAGCCTATCCCTGTCCTTTTTTCTTTCTTTTATTAATTTATTCCTTGTTTATCCTGGTTTT
The DNA here is from genome assembly GCF_001406875.1 of Solanum pennellii. NCBI lineage: Eukaryota > Viridiplantae > Streptophyta > Magnoliopsida > Solanales > Solanaceae > Solanum > Solanum pennellii. Next base: position 2,134,953 of record NC_028641.1, on the reverse strand, counting down.
AATGTTCATTTTTGCTCCAATATAATTACAGATCTAGGACCTCTTGGGAACTATCCTGGTTCTGCATATTTGCCGTCTGATTCAGATATTCTACTTGACTCACCTGAGCAAGATGATATAGGTGAGAACTTTTACTTTCTTGCCCATCAAATGTTATGCTTTGAATCATAATCTGCAGAGATGTTCAAAGTATGTCAGCATTAAGCATCTCAACTTGTCTGTTGTTTTTAGCCGAAGTTGTTAGATGCAACGTTGATGTTGTGGCGTTTACGGCAACATACCCAGTGTAGTCCGACAAAGGTGGGTTTGGGCTCTGGGTGGGTAGAGTGTATGCAGACCTTACCTTAGAAGTAGAGATGTTGTTTTTGATAGACCCTCTTCTCAATGAAAATAGTCCAAAACAGTCCCAAATAAGAAGTAATGGGAGTACAAGAAACAAGTAATAACAAACATAGCAGATAGTAACAGAATGGTGACTACAACAACGCAATACGATAATCGAGGTACAAGAAACGACAAATAGTTACAGAAATCGAAGGACAAGAAACTACATGAGCAATACTACAACTACGAATATGAACAAGACAACCCACTGCCACCTACGAAAACTTTCAGAAACACAATGCTGTTTTCTTTTTACAAAATTTTCTTTTGTTTGTCATCTCACTTCTGATCTTTGTTCATGCATTCTGGCTTTCATCTGCTTCATTTCCCGTCAACATGGAATATTTACTTCTACATTGCAAGTTTCTGATTGGCTCATAAGTTAGATGCAAAACAATGATACATGTGACTTTCTGCATCTCCACACACTTCTCTCCGGGAATATCTGTTTTCTGTGAAATACAGTTCATTTGGTTATTATGACAGTGTCACTGAAATGCAGACTAGAGTTCTTATGTTTGCTTGCATTAGCTTGATTTGGTCTTTTTTTTCTCCTTTTCTTTTCAGTAGAGGAGTTCTTTGTTGATGTTGAGGCCTCTCCAGAACCAACTGGTCCTCAATCAGATGAAGAGAAGCCATAGAGTTTCAACTGAGATATTAACATCGCGTTGCATTTGAACTCGGAACAAGTCTGTTGTAAAATGGTTATAAAGCTGATGGATTGATGAGTTTGAAAACATTTGATCTACCCTTTGTTAGATATAGCTATTAACCAAATTTAGAAAATACTTCACCTTTGGATTATTTTAGTGATCAGATCTTCATTTCATCAGTAGAAACAGGATATGTTAAAGTGAAAATAGTCTATCAGAAAGGATTTTATCATCCATATTTTGTAGTTAATCAAAAAAGTTGCTATATTTGCTTTTGGATGATTGATAGTATATGTTTATGCAAAGTCTGATGTATTAAAATTCAACTTGGTAGGATCAAGGATGTCAATTACCAGTTTTGTTGGTTTAATTAGTTAAAGATCACTTGAAAATTATAATTCGAACTTCAACTTTAATAAGAGGTTTCAGTTTAATGCTTGAGAATAAAGTTGCTTATAGTGGGCAGCTTTGTTCTCCGAACTTAGAAGTATGACTTTTTAAGTCTGAATTAGTTGACCTCAAAACATGACTTTTTAGCTCAACTTTGAATTAATTGGACCTCAAAACGATATGAAAAGAGTTGAATCAACTTGATTTTATAAAAATAATTAAAGATCGATCTTATCAAATCTATCAAGTGATTGGACAAAATAATTTAATATCTTATTCAGAAGAATAAAATTGTAGAAAATAAGAATAGAGTTCTATTTAAACTCTAACTTTTATTTAATTAGGAATCAAATAATTTTAATATAATTTTATTAGGTAATCAATTTAAATATAAATTAGAATAAAAGAAGATCAAAAATCAAATCGAATGATAAGCACTCTAAATAATTAATATTATTGAAGGCCGATAATAATATTTATAAATAAATCGTTAATCCAATATTAATATATTAATAATATTTATTTTTGATTATATTAAAATATTGATTTACACTAATCACTGGTGGCTGAAAGTTAAATGGTAGTAGGTAGAAGGGTAACCGTAATAGTATATGTTTAGTGCAACAAATTCTCAGTCGACGAAAAGTGAAAGACGACTACAACCTTCGCCGGCGCCGGAATTTAGATTGAACAGAGAACTTAACGGCCGGTAGGTATTCTGAAAGCTTGTATGAGATCCTTTTTTCTAGTTCCAAAATAGACCCATTCTTCAACTGATTCATAAATTTGTTTGATTTCTTATTAGCAAGTGAGGAAGATGGTGAAGGCAATCATAGCACCGTCGATGCTGTCATCGGACTTCGCTCATTTGGCCTCTGAAGCAGAGCGCATGCTCAATTGCGGTGCGGATTGGCTCCATATGGACATCATGGTAATTTTTGTTCCTTCCTCTTTCTAGCATTTGCTAAGTTATTTTTTTTATCTTCATTATCATTGAAGTTAAAAAGAAAGATGTTAATTTTTAGCAGAAAACTGTATCTGCTTGAAGTTAGAAAGAAATATGTTAATGTTCGCTACAGAAAATTGTAGCGGCTTCTGAGCTCTTGTTTTTACCATCTTTTGATTGAAATTTAAGGAACAGATTTTTAAAGTTTAAATGCAAGTTGTTATTAGCATTACGTGAATAGAGTGAAGCAAATTAGCAATACAGAGGATTCATGGAGCTCTGTATAATAATACGAGAGTGATGCATAGTTGATTGGTTGGTAGTTTTTGTTTTTTTGAGAATTGTGGTGTATGGGCCAGCTTTCGCATACCTCGATTTATTCTACGACGTACCTATCACCTCCCACAAGCAACAGGTACCGGGTGATTTTGTCCACCAAGGCTAGGATGGATAGGATAGTGTGTTGTTATTAGCTAGGTCTTTAAAGGCAATTGTTATGCAGAACAATGTGATCTCCTATGTAGTTGAGTATCATGAAAACAAAGTGGAAACATTGTGTTGAAAATCTGGTGTGAAGAATTTGCCAAACTATTGAATTCTTGCATTACTTTCCCCTTCAGTTTTCAACAAGTAATAGGCAACTATAAGCTATGTGACATATTTGGAGTGTCTAATGATGACTGGGAGAATCAGCTTCAATGACAACATTTTATACATTGGGACCTTCTTGGTCCATTTAATGAAATGTCTTTTGCTTATCAAGAAAGAGACCATATAGTTACTAGTAACTATAATGACAGTAAGAAGGCTTATTGTACTTAAAAAATTAGAAGATAATATTGCACTTTACAAGTAAAGGTTAAATAGGTTTCTGATAACATCTGGACTTCCATTTTTAAAGAATATATTGGTTACCTTATTTATTTAGGTACAGTTCCATCTCTGAGGCTGTACATATCATGTGAAATTATCCCCTCCAGGATAAACTAGGTAGTTGTGCCAGTTCCTCTTGTTTGCTGTGACCCTATAGCACAATGAACTAACTAAATTGAGCTTAACCTCCTCAAGCTAAAATATTGATTGGTCTAGAATTGAGAATCCTATGCCAAGTGTGCTTCATCTGCTTCTTCTTAGATTGTGTTATAAGTGATATCTTCAGTCTTCTCTTCTTTAGCTCAATTGGTTTGGATATAAAGTGCTGTTGAAATTGTTCCTTTAGTCACTTCATTCATCAATAATTAGCAGTTACTGAATGTTGTATTTGTGCATTGCAGGACGGGTAGGTCAGTTAGTCAGGTCAAGCTCTGGTTGTATCCATGTTAAAATGATGGGTGGATAGTTGAATAAAAATTCTGCTCGTTGGATTTTTTTCAGATTTCTAAACGCAAAAGGCACTGTAATACTCTTTTTTTGCACTTGTCTGTTTTGCAGTCACTTTGTCCCAAACCTTACTCTCGGTGCTCCAATTATCGAGAGTCTGAGAAAGCATACAAAGTATGGTTTAATGATTTCTCTCTTTCAACTTTATTTTTCTTGTCCATAATTTATTTATCGTACAATGAAGTTGTTCTAAATTTCTACAGGGCATATCTGGACTGCCACCTAATGGTCACTAACCCCCTTGATTATGTGGAACCGCTAGGCAAAGCTGGTGCCTCAGGCTTTACTTTCCATATTGAGGCATCTAGAGGTGGGGTTTACTTTGCGCTCTAGATCCATGAAGTATTTGAGGGACAGTCACTTTTTAGCATTTGATAAGTTAATGTTAATATCTGTTCACTAGAATGTGATATAGATAGATTGAGTGATGTAGGGAAATGATGGGACTAGGGTATAAACTATGAGTAGTTAGTCGAAAAGGTTCAATAAAGAGGCTAACTGCATGTCAGTGTATAATTAGTGGTGGTGGAACATTGTTGCATAAATATTGCTTTGTGCCCTAAGTACATTGAGTTGTTTTACTCTGTTTGTTGTGGAACAATTTGATTTGCAAATTGTTTTACTAGTTTAATGCAACCAAGACTGGAAAATGGTTAAATATTTTGTACTCACACCTAAAAGATCCTTGATTTCTGCTGACTTTGTTATCACAACTTTCATTTCTGTTACAAAGAAGGTATTAATCTTTGCAGATAATTGGCAAGAGCTTGTTCAACGGATAAAGTCAAAGGGCATGAAACCTGGGGTTTCTTTGAAGCCTGGTACACCAATTGAAGAAGTGTACCCACTGGTAGTTATTCATTATCACATTTTATTAGTTTGCTTAGCGAAAGAGTCAGGATTTTCTTAATACTATGACTTCTCCTTGTTGTGAATTAAAGAATATAACAGAGTTTTGAAAAGGAAATCACTTGTTGCTATTGCTGTTAGTGAAACAAGAACAAACTTAATGATATCTTCAAAATACCTGTCATGATACACCAGTTTGCATGTATATTTTACAGCTTGATGGTGAAAACGCTGTCGAACTGGTCCTTGTTATGACTGTTGAGCCTGGTTTTGGTGGACAAAAGTTTATGCCAGAGATGATGGATAAGGTGAGAATACAATTTGGCATTCTCGAAATTGGATGTCATTCATCATTTTCTGCATAATAACTTAAAGAGCCTCTCTTTCAATTTTTAGGTACGCACTCTTAGAAAAAAGTATCCATCACTTGATATAGAGGTGAGCTTTTGTTTCTTGATGGTTTAATTCTAGTTTTGGATATCCTGACATTTTCATGTTTTCACAGACCATTCCCTCGTGCATTTTCCATTTCTTGAGTTATCATGTAGTCAAGTCGTACTGGGTTTGTGCTTAATCATTCGTACGAACTATTGTGATACAGGTGGATGGTGGTCTAGGACCTTCAACCATTGAGGCAGCAACATCAGCTGGAGCAAACTGCATAGTTGCAGGAAGTTCAGTATTTGGAGCTCCAGATCCAGCACAAGTCATAACTTTGTTGCGAGGCAGTGTGGAGGAAGCTCAGAAAAGGAGTTGATTCCAGAAGAGGCAAGATCTCGTGTTGTATTTTAACAACTATTACCATCTTTATAATTTCCGCGGAATCAATATCTCCAGATGCCTGCACTTGATGAGTTATCCAAGTTCTATTTGTTCAATAAGGTTAAACATGTATTTATCATTAAGTTATCTAAGTTGTATTTTTGAATTATGTGAAATATCTGGTGCTGAATTTAGTTGAAGTCCATGGGACTGGATGTCACGTTTCCAAAATTTAAACTAAGAAATGTTGCTGTTATATTTTACTCGATTGAACATATAAACATATAACATGATCACTAGAAAATAGGGGTGGACATGGTACGGTACCGTGTGTATATATATATATATATATATTATATATATATATATTATGTATTTGATTGGAATGTCATTATTATGTATTTGATCAACAAAGAGAATTTCTTGTACTTGCTTTTGAATATTATTAAATGTGTAAGGTGGTAGTCGGATATGATTTGAACATTTCTTGAAAAGTCGAAATCTTAATTCTCTATTATATGAATATATGTAAGTCAAAGTCGAATGAACTCTATTTACCAGTTTAATGTACTAAAAAGACAGAAACTGAACTTAAGAAAAACCGAATTCTAACGAATTAATTTGCTATGGTAATGTCATGGATTAATATTTTCAAAAATAAAAAATTATAAGTTGTGAATCGAAGTTTTCTATACCGCCCAATGCTCACCCCTGCTGAATATATGGTCTAATATTGTATTTATACTAATATATAATTTAAATAATTTTTATTAGCCCTCCCCTTCGTCTTAATTTATGTGAGATAATTTGACTAAATGTGAATTATTAAAATGAAAGAAATACTTTTAAATCTAATATCTTTGTATGATTATGTATTATCTCATTGATGTTAAAATGAATTTTTTTAAATTGATTTATTTTTAAATGTAGAAAGATGATACATAAAAAAGAAAAATGTGTCAAGCACAAATTGTGACAAAGAAAGCTAAGATATTGTTTTTATCCCTTTAAATTTTATCACTTAGTTTTAGTTACAATTGATTGGATTTTTAGAAACAGATAATTATTTTATAAAAAAATATTCTGGAGTATAAAACTTTGATACTGGTTAATTTAAAGTTGTTCTAATTTAATAAAGAGAATAAATTAAAAGAAATAGGAAGTTATGTAATTCCCTATTTGGGCCAATAGTATCATCCACTACACATTTTGGGCCCAAAAATTTTCAACCCAAATTTAAGTTGGGCTTTGAGAGACAACACACACATATATATGCAGCCGCGCTTCCTTATCAAAAAAACCCTAGTGTCTCTCCAACCCTAGAAATTTTCTCAGTTCATTTCAGCAGGTCGCCGATTGAGGACGGCGCCGTCAACCGGTAAACATGGTGCACGTTTCCTTTTACCGCAACTGTAAGTTTCCTTGATCTCAGTGTACATTTCATATGAATGATTATGTTCGATGTTTGCATGGATTTATGTTAGTTTGCTTAGATTAGTAAAAATGTGGAGAATTTATAGTGTTAGCAACCTCCAGCTTATCTTGAAAAGTAAATTATTTGAGTATTGGGATGATACGGATCCATATGGAACGGAATCGACTGAATGAATTAGTATGATTGAGGCTTAGAATGATCTATTGATGTTTTTGTTTTATTATAATAGTTACTTTTTGATGTAAGATCATGCTGATTATTAGTACTGTCGCCTGATTATGCCTATTGAATTGTTCCATGTAAAATTAGATGGTTGTTAGTATTACTCTGAGCTATGAGGATATAGTGGTCTAGCTAATTGTTCTATTTCTGTTTTGACCTTTAGGTTGTATATGATGGTATTTTCGACTTATGTGAGAGTTGCCACAATTAAAGTTCAATTTTTTGTCAGAAGATTCTCTAAAAGATAATAAGGTTCTTCCTTCAATTTAAATTGAACTGCGACTGTGTTAAAGTCTCCTTAAAATCTACAGCCTAGTTAGGACAGTTCTATGGGGTACTTTTTTGTTTTGGGGATTGCTTCAGAATTTACCATGTCACTATAGGAGATATGGTTTTAAGCCTTTGTTTATTTGCTATTCTGGTGTGATAATCAGATGGGAAGACCTTTAAGAAGCCTCGACGTCCTTATGAGAAGGAAAGGTTGGATGCAGAGTTGAAGCTTGTTGGAGAGTATGGACTGAGGTGCAAGAGGGAGTTGTGGAGAGTTCAGTATGCTTTGAGCCGTATCAGGAATGCTGCAAGAATGCTTCTGACCCTTGATGAGAAAGACCCACGTCGTATTTTTGAAGGTGAAGCTCTTTTGAGGAGGATGAACCGGTATGGGTTGTTGGACGAGAGCCAGAACAAGCTTGATTATGTCTTGGCACTCACTGTTGAGAACTTCCTTGAACGTCGTCTGCAAACACTTGTCTTCAAGACTGGCATGGCCAAGTCAATCCACCATGCGAGAGTGCTCATCAGGCAAAGGCATATCAGGTAAAAACAGTGTGTTTCCATCACATATTGCAAATAGTTAAGCTGTTTTTACCCCTTCTTTTAAGTGGTTCTGTGAAAGTAGATGATAACATTTGTAACTGTATTGGGAGGTGCTTGTCATTTTTTCCTGTCCTGTATAGTTTTATTGAAAGAACTATAACACTTGCATCTAGTTTAGGATATAAATGTTTTTAAGGTTTAGAAGGTGTCTTTGTTCCCCCCAAATATCCCCCAACAATAATATAGGAATTCTTACTACAAATTGCTGAATAAGATTATATGTTTCTATACAAAGATGAGTGATGTTGGCACAGTGAATTCTTCTTGGTGTATTCTCAAAGAACTTTGATGTATTAAACTGTAATTGCAACTAGGTTTTCACTTTTTGCGGAATATGTATAACCATTTCATTTATTATCATTCCTTTTATATGTTAATAGAGATGTATTTTAGCGTGCTCTGAACTGCAAGGTTTCTAGGAGCCAAATGCTTATTTCGCTTGTATACACGTGATTTTCTTGCATTGGGGTAAGTCTGGTGTTGTTGGATTACAAGATCTTGGGTGGTTGTGTTCTTAGCCGTACATAGTAGATCTTGTTCTGTTGTAATCATGTGTAGTAGGGGGTTCTTGTTTTTTCTCCCTCCTTATGGTGGATACCTCGTTGGATGTACCTTCTGGTTATTTTTTTTCTGTCCTAATGTTGGATACTTATTTTGAGGTACCTTTAAGCACTGATTCTTTGTTTACTTGTGTGCATTTCAATGAAGCTAAACAGACTGAACATTAACTGAATTGCAGGGTTGGAAGGCAAGTCGTGAATGTTGCTTCATTCATGGTGAGAGTGGACTCTCAGAAGCACATTGACTTCTCTCTAACCAGTCCTTTTGGTGGTGGGCGTCCAGGAAGAGTGAAGCGAAAGAACCAAAAGTCTGCTGCCAAGAAGGCTGCTGGCGGTGATGGTGACGAGGATGATGAAGAATGAGCTTTTGCGCAAGAATTTAAAGAAGTGTGGCGATGGAATCGTTCATTTTTGAAGTTTTTAGTTACCTATGTAGTGGTTCCTTACATTCCTTTCTTCAATATTTTGATATCTTCATATGTTAGAAAGAAATGTTCTTAGGAGATTGTGAGAATGTTTTTATGTTTGGATTTTGCACTCATCTTAGAGTTTCAACAAAATGTTTTGAACAAGATTACCTCTTATTTTATGAGATAGAAGCAAGTTATATACTCGCTTCGATCTTTTTCCTTACATAGACTGAAATTTTTGTCTGCTTTTCTTCAACTAGACATGAATACAAATGGTGGTGAAGAGGGATTGTTTCCAAAAGATTTTTAGCTTTAGTTCAACAAATCACTGTTTAAAGGAAGAGACAGTGAAATGAATATTATAGCAAATAACAAGGACAAATTATGATTAATAATAATATTGAAAGGTGATAAAAAACTATTACTATGGCAAATATTACTATATTATCTACAAACATATTATTCCAATGTGTTCTTTATGCCGAAGTTAATTGGGTTTACCCTGTTAGTATTTGTAGTAAATGAGAATTGACAAAATGGTCAGTTTTGGTTGTCAGAGCCAACTGGCTCAATAGCAAAGTTTTAAGCGACGTTTATGAAAAATTTTGCAAAAATAACGTCAGAATTTGAAATCAACAAAAAAGATGGTGAACCATAAGCACACAAAAATCGGCAAAATGGAAAGTTTATCTGCTCTGGAACTCATTTGACCTTGAAAATGGGTCATTTTGACTGTGAAGGCCAACTAACTACATAACTAACCTCTTAACGGTTGTTTACAAAATTTTTTGGCAAAAGTAACATCGAAATGCTGGATCACCAAAAATCATGGATTATAACATACGAAAATCGATAAAATGGGTGTCAACCTGTTCCGAGGTTCGTTTGACCCTAAAATGAACCGTTTTGACTTCAGGCCAATTCCATAACTAACGTCTTAACAGACGTCCACGAAATTTTTTGGTAAAAATAACTTCAAAATTCTAGATCACGTAAAAAGATGGTGGAACTATAACACACGAAAATCGACAAAATGGGGAATTTATCTACTTCAGGGCTCGTTTGACCTTGAAAATGGACTGTTTTGGCCGTCAGGGTGAACTGATTCCATAGACAACGTCTTAACGATCGTCCATGAAATTCTTTTGTAAAAATAACGCCAAAAATACAATTCACCAAAAATCTCATGAATTATAGCATTTGAAAATCGGCAAATTGGAGTTTTACCTGTTCCCGGCTCATTAGACCTTGAAAACGGGCCGTTTTGGCCGTGGTGACCAACCGACTCCATATCTACGGTCTTAACGGACCTCCATATATATTTTTGACAAAAATGAAATTGTAATTCTGGATCACCAAAAAAAAGGGTGGATTATAGCACATGAAAATTAACAGAATGGAGCGTTTACTTGCTTTGAGGCTCGTTTAATCTTGAAAATGGGCCATTTTTGCCATGGTAACCAACTGATTCCATAGATAAGGTATTAAAGGACATTTATGTGAATTTTTGGCAAAAAAAAAACATCAGAATTTGGGATCACCAAAAATTCCATAAACTATAGCACATAAAAATCGGCAAAACGGGGGGTTTACCTGCTCTAGGGCTCGTTTGACCTTGAAAATGAATCATTTTTGCTGTGGTGACCAACTGGCTCCACAGAGTTTTAACAGACGGCCATGTAAATTTTCGATAAAATTTACATCAGAATTCCGAATCACCAAAAATTTCATGGATTATATATAGCCCATGATTTTTTTTTTATCCAGAAATTCCAAAACAAAATAGCCAACATTTTTCATGTACTCCTGTTAAAACCTTATAAATGGAACCAATTCATCCCGCGAGAAAAATGCTGCATTTTCAAGTTCAAACGAGCCCAAGAAGGCAAAGATAAATTTTATCGATTTTCGTGTGCTATAACCCATGAATTTTTTTTATTAAAAAATCCCAAAATAAAATGACCAAAATTTTTCATGGGTATCCATTAAGACCTTAGAAATAAACCATTTGGTCCCGCGGAAAAAAATGATGCATTTTTAAGTTCAAACGAGCTCCAAAGCAAACAATGGTAGATTTTATTGATTTCTTGTGCTATAGCCCTTGGATTTTTTTATCCGGGAATTTTGGAAAAAAATGTCCAAAAATTTTCATGAACATCCTTTAAGAACTTAGAAATGGAACCAGATCGTCCCGAAGGAAAAAATGGTGCATTTTCAAGTTCAAAGAAGCCTCAAAGCAGACATAAACAACTTTTACCGATTATCCTATGCTATAGCCCATGAAATTTTTTGATCCAGATTTCTTTAAACAAAAAGGCTGAAATTTTTCATGGACATCTGTTAAGACTTTAGAAATGGAACCAGTTCGTTCTGTGGGGAAAATGGTGAATTTTCAAGTTCAAACTAGCCTCAAAGTAGGCAAAGAGAGATTTTACCGATTTTCGTGTATTATAGCAAATAATTTTTTATCGAAAAAATCCTGAAATTAAAAAGCCGAAATTTTTCATGGAACGATGTTATTACCTTAGAAATGGAACTAGTTTGTCCATAGGGAGAAATTATGCATTTTCAAGTTCATATGAGTCCCATAAGAGGCAACGACATATTTTACCAATTTTTCTGTGTTATAACCAATGATTTTTTTTAACCCAAAAATTGAAAAATAAAATAGCCAAAAATTTTCATGAACGTCTGTAAAGACATTTGAAATGGAATCAATTTTTTCCGCGAAGAAAAATGCTTCATTTTAAAGTTCAAACAAGCCCAAAGTAGGTAAAGATCTATTTTACCGATTATCGTGTGATATAACCTATCGATTTTTTTAATCCGTAAATCCAAACAAAAATGTCCGAAATTTTCTTGAATGTCTTTTAAGACCTTAGAAAATGGAACAAGGTCAACCCACGAGAAAAATGCTGCATTTTGAAGTATAAACGAGCTCCAAAGAAGTCAAAGGGTGATTTTATCGATTTTCGTGTGCTATAGCACATAAACTTTTTTATCCAGAAATTCCGAAATAAAATTTTCCAAAGTTTTTCATTGACGTCTCTTAAGACTTTCGAAATAAAATCAATTTGTCTCGCGAGAAAGATGGTGTATTTTAAAGTTCAAACAAGTACTAAAGCAGGCAAAGGAAAATTTTACCGATTTTTGTGTGCTATAGCCCATTTTTTTTACCAGGAAATCCCAAATAAAAATGGCCAATTTTTTCTATGGACATCTATTAAAACCTTGAAAATGGAACTAGTTTGTCTCGCTAAATTTTTTTATGTATTTTCAAGTTCAAACGAGCTCGAAATCAGGCAAAGACAAATTTGATCGATTTTTGTGTGATATAGAAAATAATTTTTTTATCCGAGAAATTCTAAAATAAAATGGCCAAAATTTTTTATGAATGTCTGTTGAGACCTTTGAAATTGAATCGATTTGTCTTGCAGGGAAAAATAGTGTGTTTTCAAGTTTAAACGAGCCGCAAAGAAAGTAAATGTAGATTTTATCAATTTTCTTGTGTTATAACCCATTAATTTTTTTAAAATCCGAAAATTCTGGAAAAAATGGCTAAAAGTTTTGATTCACATCCGTAAAGATCTTAGAAATGGAACGAATTTATCCCGTGAAAAAATGGTGTAATTTCAAGTTTAAAGGAGCTCAAAAGCAAGCTAACACATATTTGATCAATTTTTATGTGCTATATAGCCCATGAATTTTTTTTATTCAGAATTCCCGAACAAAAATAGCCAAAATTTGTCATTAACGTTCGTTAAGACCTTATAAATGATATCAATATGTCCTGCACAGAAAAATAGTTTGTTTTAAAGTTCAAACGAGCCCAAAGCAGGGAGAGACAAATTTTATCAATTTACGTGTGATATAGCCCATGGATTTTTTTTAATACGAAAATCTCAAAATAAAATGGCCGAAATTTTAAATGGACATCCGTTAAGACCTTAGAAATGGAAACAATTCATTTCACGAAGAAAATAATGCATATTCTAGTTCAAACGACCTCAAGGTAGGCAAAGACAAATGTTAACGATTTTCTTGTACTCGCCAATGGATTTTTTTATTCGGAAATTTCTAAACAAAATGACTGAAGTTTTTCATGGACGTCGTTTAAGACTTAAGAAATGGAACTAGTTCGTACCGCGGGAAAAAATAGTCATTTTCAAATTCAAACGAGTTTCAAAGCATGCAAAGGCAAATTTTTACCAATTTTTATGTGCTATAACATATGATTTTTTTTAATCCAAAAATTTCGAAATTAAGTTTTTGAAATTCTTAATGGACATTTGTTAAGACCATAGAAAATAAACTAGTTTGTCCCGCTGGAAAAAATATTGTATTTTCAAGTTCAAATGAGCCCCAAAGCAGGCAAATGAAGATTTTTACCGATTTTCATGTGTTATAGACCATGATTTTTTTCTAATCCAAAAATTCCGAAATAAAATGACAGAAATTTTTCATGGGCGTCCTTTAGGAACTTAGAAATAGAACTAGTTCGTCTCGCGAAGAAAAATGGTGCATATTCAAGTTCAAACGAGCTCAACTGGCAAAGGCAAATTTTACAAATTTTTGTGTGCTATATATAAGCCATAAAATTTATTTTCTTTAGACATCACGAAATAAAAAGGTCGAAATTTTTTATTGACGTCGAAATTTTTCGTCCCGCGAAGAAAAATGGTGCATTTTAATGTTTGAATGATCATCAAAGCAGGCAAAAACACATTATGCCGATTTTCGTGTGTTATACCCCACAGTTTTTTTTTTAATCTGGAAATTCCAAAATAAAATAATCAAAAATTTTCATTGACATCCGTTAAAACATTATAAACTGAACCAAATCGTCTCGCTAAATAAAATATGGTGCCTTTTAAAGTTCAAACGAGTTCTAAGCAGGCAAAGGTAGATTTATCCGGAAATCCCTAAATAAATTGACTGATTTTTTACATGGACATCCGTTAAGACATTAAAAATAGAACCAGTTCTTCTTGCAGGAAAAAATAATGCATTTTCAAGTTAAAACGAGCCAGAAAGCAGGCAAAGGAAGATTTTATCGAATTTCCTATGCTATAGCCAATGAATTTTTTTAATTCAAAAAATTAAAAATAAGTTGATCGAAATTTTTCATGGATGTCCATTAAGAAATTAGAAATGAAATCAGTTCGTTTAGCGCGAAAAAGTGGTGCATTTTAAAGTTTAAACGAGCTCCAATACAGGCAACAACAAATTTTACCGATCATCATATGTTTTAGCCCATGGAATTTTTAGATTCAAAAATTCCGAGATAAAATGACCAAAAATTTACATAGAAATTCATTAAGATTTGCTGTGTTATAGCCCATGAACTTTTTTATTTTAAAAAATCTGAAACAAAATGTTCGAAATTTTTCATGGACGTATTTTAAGACCTTAAAAATAAAACCAGTTCATTCAGAAGAAAAATAATGCATTTTTAAGTTTAAACGAGCTTAAAAGTATATCAAGACAGATTTTTTTCAATTGTCGTGTGCTATAGTGCATGAATTTTTTTTATATAGCAAATTCCGAAATGAAAAGGCCAAATTTTTTCATGCACGTCCGTTAAGATCTTAAAAACGGAATTAGCTCGTCCTGCGGGAAAAATTATGCATTTTTAAGTTTAAACTAGCCCCAAAACAGGCAAAGGCATATATTATCGATTTTCGTGTGCTATAGAAAATAGATATTTTATTCAAAAATCATGAAATAAATGACCAAAATTATTCATGGACATCCGTTAAGTTCTTAGTAGAACCAGTTCGTCCAGCAGGAGAAATTGTGCATTTTAAGTTCAAACGAGCCCCAAAGTAGGCGAAGACATACTTTTGTGATTTTTGTGTGCTATAGTGTATACATTTTTTTTTATCAGAAATCCTGAAATAGGATAGCCAAAGATTTTCATAGAGGTCTCTTAAGACCTTTGAGTTGGAACGAGTTCGTCTTGCAGGAAAAAATGGTGCATTTTTATGTTCAAAGGAGTTCGAAAGCAAGCAAAGACAAATTTTGCTAATTTTCGTGTGTTATAGCCCATTATTTTTTTGATCCAGAAATCCTGAAATAAAATGGTCGAAATTTTCATAGAGTTATGTAAGACCTTTGAAATGGAACCAGTTCATTCTGCGAGGAAAAATTGTGTATTTTCAATTTCAAACGAGCTACAAAAAAGGTTAAGACAGATTTTATTGATTTTTGTATGTTGTAGCCCATGGATTTTTTAATCTAGAAATCCCGAAATAAAATGACTGTAATTTTTTTATAGACTTTCATTAAGAACTTAGAAACAGAAACCATTTTTTCGTGTGCTATATCCTAAGAATTTCTTTTATCAAGAAATCCAAAAATGAAATGGCCAAATTTTGAAGTGGACGTTCATTAATACTTTAGAAATGAAACCAGTTCGTCCCGCGATTAAAAAATGGTGTGTTTTCAACTTCAAAAGAATCCCAAAGCAGCCAAAGCAGATTTTAATGATTTTTGTGCAATATATCCCATGAACTTTTTTATTTCAAAAATCCCAAAACAAAACATCAAAAATTTTAATGGTGCATATTTAAATTTAAAAGTCCAAAAGTTGGTAAAGGTAAAGTTTACCTATTTTCGTATGATATGGCCCATGGGTTTTTTTTATCTATAAAAATCGAAAGAAAATGATCAAATTTTTTTTGTGGACATCTGTTATAACCTTACAAATCGAGCTCAAAAGCCGGCAATGACAGATTTTACTCGTCAACTATAACCCAAAGATTTTTTTTATTTGAAAGTCTCGAAACTAAATGACAAAATTATTAATGGACGTCAGTTAAGACCTATGAAATCGAACCAATTCATCCCCCGGGTGAACATGGTCTATTTCCAAGCTCAAACAAGTCCCAAGGCAAGCAAACATAGGTTTTACATATTTTCATGTGCTATAACCCGTGTATATATTTTTATGTGGAAATATTAAAATACAGTTTTTGAAATTTTTATGTGAATTTCCAAGCTCAAACGAGCTCTAAGTAACGCAAAGACATATTTTATCAATTTATGTGTGCTATAACCGATGAAATTTTTTTGATGTGGAAATTCTGAAACAAATTGGCCGAAATTTTTCATGGACGTCAATTAAGACCTTAGAATGGAATTAGTTCGTCCCGCTGAAAAAATATATGTATTTCAAAGTATAAACATACTCCAAAGCAGGCAAAGATAGATTTTCCTGATTTTCGTATGCTATAGCCTACAGATATTTTTGATTCAGAAATTCTGAAACAAAATAGATGAAATTTTTAATAAACGTATGTTCAAACCTTTAAAATGGAACCAGCTTGTCCAACGAGTAAAATGGTGAATTTTTAAGTTAAAATGAGCTCAAAAAAAAATAAAGATCGATTTTACTGATCTTCGTGTGCTATAGTCTATAAAATTTTTATATCGAGAAATTCTTACACAAAATGACTGAATTTTTTCATAAACTTTAGTTAAGAGCTTAAAAATGGAACATGTTTGTCCCGCTGATAAAATGGTGCATTTTAAAGTTTAAACGAGCCCAAAGGCAGATTTTATCAATTTACGTGTGCTATAACGTATGGATTTTTTAAATCCAGAAATGCAAAAATAAAATGACCAAAACTTTTCAATGACGTCCTATAAGACCTTAGATATGCAACCAGTTTGTCCCGCAGGGAAAAAATTGTAATTTTACAGTTCAAATGACCTCCAAAATATGCAAGGGCAGGTTTTATCGATTTTTTTGTGCTATAGACCAGAATTTTATTATTCGGAAATCTTGAAACAAAATGGCCAAAAAGTTTTCATGGACGTTCTTTAAGACCTTATAAAATTGATATTGTTCGTCCCGTTAGGAAAAATTGTGCATTTTCAAGTTCAAACGAACGTTGAAGCAAGCAAAGACAGATTTTACCGATTTTCGTATGAAATAGCACATGAATTTTTTAATCTCAAAATTTTGAAACAAAATGGTCAAAAATTTTCTTGGACGTCCGATAATACCTTTGAAATAAAACGAGTTCGTCCCGCGGGGAAAATGGTGCATTCTTAAGTTCAAACAATCCTCAAAGAAGGCAAATGCAGATTTTTCGATTTTCATGTGTTATAGCCTAAGAATTTTTTTAAAATTAGGAAATCCAAAATAAAATGGCTGAAATTTTTCATAGACGTTCGTTAAGATCCTAGAAATGAAACCAATTTGTCCCGCGAGGAAAAATAGTGTATTTTCACGTTCAAACGTGCCAAAAAGCAGGCAAAGACAGATTTTATTGATTTTTGTGTGTTATAGCCCATGAATATTTTTATTCGAAATTCCCAAAAAAAATTGGCTGAAATTTTTTATGGACGTTTTTTAAGACCTTAGAAATGAAAACAATTTGTCCTGCAGAGTAAAATAGTGCATTTTTAAGTTTAAATGATCCCTTAAGCAGACAAAGGAAGATTTTATTAATTTTCGTATGATATAACCCATTAATGCTTTTTGATCTTGAAATCTCGAAACAAAATGGACGAAATTTTGCATAGTCGTCCGTTAACACCTTAGGAATGAAACCAATTTGTACAGCAGGGAAATGATACATATTCTAGTTCAAACGAGCTCGAGATAGAAAAAGGTAGATTTTACTAATTTTCATGTACTGTAGCCAATTGATTTTCTTATCCGAAAATCTCTAAACTAAATGACTAAATTTCTCATGGACGTCTGTTAAGACTTTAGAAATGGAACTAGTTCGTCTCGCAGGGAAAAAATGATCATTTTCAAGTTCAAACGAGCCCAGAGGATGCAAAGGCAAATTTTATGGATTTTTGTGTCTTGTAGTTAACAAATTTTTTTTATCTCAAAATTTCTCTGGAAATAACGAAATAAAATGGCCAAAATTTTACTTGGATGTCTGTCATAACCTTAGAAATGGAACCAATTCGTCCCGCAGAAAAAAACCTGTGCATTTTCAAGTTAAAATGAATTTCAAAGCAAGATATTATCGAATTTCCAGTGCTATATAGCCCATAGATTTTTGGTAATCCGAAAATTTAGAAAATAAATGACCGAATTTTTTCATGAACAATTGTTAACACCTTAGAAATGGAACTAGTTAGTCCCGCGCGGAAAAATGGTGTATTGTCAAGTTCAAACAAGCCCCAAATCATGCAAATGCAGATTTATCAATTTTCATGTGATATAACCCATTGATTTTTTAAATCCAAAAAATCACGAAACAAAATGATCGAAATATCTCATGGACATCTATTAAGCCCATAGAAATGGAACCAGTTCATCACGCAGGAAATAGTGCATTTCTAAGTTCAAACGAGCCCTTAAGCAGACAAAGGAAGATTCTTTCGATTTTTCGTGTGCTATATTACATGAATTCTTTTTTATCCAGAAATCATGAAACAAAATGCCTGAAAACATTTCATGTACGTCCATTAAGATCTTTGAAATGTAACCAATTCGTCTCGTGGGAAAATGATGCATTTTCAAGTTCAAACTAACCTTAAGTAGGCAAACACATGTATTATCGATTTTTATGTGCTATAAAAGATTGATATTTTTTTATCCAAAAATCACGAAACAAAATCATCGAAATTCTTCATGGACATCCATTAAATCCTTAGAAATAGAACTAGTTCGTACCACATGAAAAATGATGTATTGTTATGTTCAAACGAGCCCCAAAGTAGGCAAAAACATATTTTTCTGATTTTTGTGTGCTATAGTGCATGATTTTTTTAATCGAAAATTTGGAAAAAAAAATGGCCAAATTTTTTCATAGACGTATGGTAAGACCTTTGATGGAAACCAGTTTTTCATAAAGGAAAAATGATGCATTTTCAATTTCAAACGAGCTTTAAAGTAGGCAAAGGTAGATTTTGTGATTTTAGTGTGATATAGCCTATGAATTTTTTTATTTGGAATTCACAAAACAAAATGGATGAAATTTTTTATGAACGTTGGTCCTCGCGGGGAAAAATGCTGCTCGTTTGACCTTTAAAATGGGTTGTTATAGCCATGGTGACCGACCGGTTCCATAGCTAAGATCTTAAATGATGTCCAAGTATATTTTTGGTGAACTGTAGCACATGAAAATTAGCAAAAATTGATGTTTACCTATTCTAGGGATCGTTTGACCTCTAAAATGGGCATTTTTGGTCGTGGTTACCATTTCGCTTCATATTTAAGGTCTTAACGGACATCCATGTAAATTTTTAACAAAATAACGTCGTAATTCCATATCACTAAAAAAGATGGTAAACTATAGCACACGAAAATATGCAAAATATGGGGTTTACGTTCTCTGGCTTATTTGACCTTGAAAATGGGTTGTTTTTGTCGTGGTGAGTAACTAGCTCCATAAATAAGATTTTAAACGGACGTCTATTTAAATTTTCTGCAAAATAACATCGAAATTCGATATCACCAAAAATCCCACGTTGCACATGAAAATCAACAAAATGGGGGTGTTTACCTACTTTGAGGCTCGTTTGACCTTGAAACTAAGTCATTTCGGCCGTGGTGACCAATCGGATTCATAATTAAAGTCTTAACAGAACTCCACGTAAATTTTTGACGAAAATGACGTCGTAATTTCGTAGCAACAAAAAAATGGTGGATTATAGCACACGAAAATTGAAAAAATGGGAAATTTACCTACTCTGAAATCGTTTGACCTCTGAAATGGGTCTTCTTGTTCGTGGTCACAGTTGGATCCATAACTAAGGTCTTAACGAACATCAATGTAAATTTTTAGCAAAAATGACTTCGGAATCTGGTTCACCAAAAAAAATGGTGGACTGTAATACACGAAAATCGGCAATATGAGGATTTTACCTGTTTTGGGTTTGTTTGACTTTGAAAATGGATCATTTTGGTCGTCTAGGTTAACTCGCTCCATCTATAATATCTTGACAGACGTCCACAAAATTTTTTGACAAAAATAACATCGAAGTTGCGGATCACCAAAAATCCATGGACTATAGCACACGAAAATCGATAAAGTGGGGGATTTACCTGCTTCGGCGTTCATTAGACCACGAAAATGGACCGTTTTGACTGTCACAGCCAACCAGCAAAATAGATAACGTCTTAACAGATATACACAAAAAAATTGACAAAAATAACATCGAATTTACGGATCACCAAAAAATATGGTGAACTATAGCAAACAAAATTCATCAAAATGGGGGATTTTCCTCTTTTGGGGCTCCTTTGACCTTGAAAATGGGTCGTTTTGACCGTAAAGTCTAACTGGCTCCACAACTGACATCTTAACGTATGTCCACAAAAAAAATTGGTAAAACTAATATCGAAATTTCGGATCACAAGAAATTCATTAATTACTATAGCACATGAAAATCGGTAAAATGGAGGGGTTTACCTTCTCTAGGGCTCGTTTGACCTTGAAAATGGATCATTTTGTTTGTCAAAGCCAAGTTGCTACATAGCTAACGCCTTAATAAACGTCTACGAAAATTTTTTGTAAAAATAATGTCAAAAATTTGTGTTATAAAAAATCCATAGACTATAGCACACGAAAATTGATAAAATTGGGAATTTACCTATTTTGGGCTAGTTTGACCTTGATAACGGACCGTTTTGGGTGTCAGGGTCCATTGGCTCCATATCTAACATCTTAACGAACGTTCACTAAGATCTTGACAAAAATAACGTCGGAATTCTGATTACACAAAAGGTGGTGAACTATAGTACACAAAAATTTATAAAATGGGGGATTTACCAGCTCCGGGGCTTGTTTAAACTTGAAAATGTGTCGTTTTAGCCATAAGGGCCAATTGGCTGAATCGCTAACGTCTTAACGAGCATCCACAAAAATTTCGAGAAAAAATAACGTCAAAATTTTGGATCACAAAAAATATAGCATATGAAAATCGGCCAAATAGAGGGTTTACCTGCTCCTGGGCTAGTTTGACCTTGAAAATGGACAATTTTGGCCACTAGGGCCAACTGGCTCCATCAGTAACATCTTAATGGACGTTCACAAAATTTTTTTAGAAAAAATAACATCAAAAAAAGATGGTGAACAATTGCACACGAAAATCTGTAAAATGAAGGGTTTGTCTACCTTAGGGCTCGTTTGACCTTGAAAATGAGTTGTTTTGATCGTCAAGGCCAACTAGCTTCTTAGCTAACGTCTTAACAGACGTCCACGAAAAATTTTGATAAAAATAACGTCAGAATTTTGGATCACCAAAAATTCATGGACTATATACACAAAAATTGGCAAATTGAGGGTTTACTTGCTCTGGAGCTCGTTGACCTTGAAAAATTGGTCGTTTTGGCTGTCAGGGCTAAACTGACTCCATAGCTAACGTCTTAACGGACATCCATGAAAATTTTTTGCAAAAATAACATCGAAATTCTGAATCCCCAAAAATACATAGATTATAGCACACGAAAATTGAGAACATGGGTGATTTACCTACTCATGGGCTCGTTTGACCTTGAAAATTGACCGATTTGACCGTCAGGCTAACTGGTTACATAGCTAACGTCTTAGCGGATGTCCATAAAATTTCCGCAAAAATAACTTCGAAATTCGGATCACCAAAAAATCATAGACTATAACATACAAAAATTAACAAAATTGGGGGTTTACGTACTCCGAAGCTCGATTGACCTTTAAAATAGGTCGTTTTGACCGTCAGGGACAACGGAGACTCTGCTCTAAAAAAATATGCATACAAAATTCCTGTCTTTACCTTATTAATACATCATTGTTTAATTTATACCTATTTTGAATTAATTGTTTTTATACATCATGTCATGTGTAACATTTTGTTGACCTCTGATATTGCATGTCAAGAGTTATTCCGAAGAGGGTAGACTTGTGAATTCATATGCATTACGGAGATTACTTAAGTGGTGATCCCAAAATCTCGTATGAGTGCACTTGACCTAAAATGAGATTATTGTAAATTCAAAATTTGGAATATATCTAATCTATCTGAAAATAAAATTATTGACTTTAGAATTTATAAGTTCCTAAATTGTCGATAAAGATAGTGGAGACAAAGGGAATAAAAGAGTTGACGAGCAGCAAGAAGTGATAGGTTCTAAAAGTGTAAAGATACTTGGACTATATCACACAAATTTATATTGAAATTTATCTAATTACAAAATTATATACAGTAGAATTCATTTCTAAAAACGGACGACGATATCTTTAATGTAATTCTTTTCATATTTAAGACTTGAATTCGATATATTCTATTAAGAATATCAAAATCTCAATCATTATATCGCATTCCCATATATCTAGAGCCTAGAGAGAATATATTAGTACTATATGTTACAAGTTCCCAATTATTATACGCACTTGACCTTACCATTCCAATTTTTAGGAATGACAATCCAATACAATAAAAAGAAAAATAATTCTTGAGTTCGAATCATATAAATATACAACTGTTTTTGTTATATGGAGCATTTTTATCTGTAAATATAAGATTTTTCGTATAAATTTAAATTCAGTTGTCCTCGAGATGAATATCAGATATCGAATGAAAATATATAAAAACAATTAATGTGATTTACTTGCTGGAGGTCGTCAAATAAATCTTCTTATATATGTATATATATATATCCCAAAAGGTGTACTTCGAAGCAATGGTAAAATTATTTTTATGTAATTTATAGATTATATATCTAATCCATAAAAGCGATCATTAATACTTACAGTATAAATTAGATTGTCTATATCACACTTCCGAAAACATAACTTTCTTTTAAACTCTGCTAATGCAAATGTTTCGTACACAATATTATATTTGGTAGACAAGTTGTAATTTTGAAAATGATTTCTTAAATGTGTTATTGTTTAATAAATTAATAATGAATTTATTCAAAGTTAATAAGATATATATATGCTGGCAGACAATAAGTAGTGGGGGTTTGACGAGAATAGAACCATCCACTTGGGAAACTTAAACTTTATTTTCCCATCCACAAAATGTTTTATACGTGATTAATGTGCCTTGACTTGTTGTAAAATAAAATCGCTCCATTCACTTTTATTCGTCTATTATTATAAAAATATTTTTAAAAAATTTATATTTTATCTTTAAATATTAATTATTTATTTTTAAAATTTAACATAAAATATCAATTAATTTAATAGTATAGTATATAGTTGTATTTTTTTGATAAATATTTTTAGTCTACATATAAATAATATAATATTTGATCTGATGTAAATTATAATTGCATCATGTCGAAAATCACGATAATATATAAAACGCAAAGTGTTATCCAAAATGAGTAGACAATAGACAAATTGTACACATTATGAATGGTCCTTCAGACTATTTATTGGTTCATGTATTGTGATTTTCCTGCATAAATTTCATGTTATAATAATAAAATTAGTCTATAAAAATATATATTGGTCTGATCAATTTAATTTTCGACAATTTAAAACATGTTAAGTCAATTTATTTTGATTTTTTTATGTAGTCGTTATGAAAAATCATGCAAAATAGAGAAAAAACATGAGGTGGATATTTTAATCTCTATCAGATGAAATTGTGAAAACAAAACTAACCATAAACATAATATTTTTGTCAAAATCTAAAAAAGAAAATTATAAAAATATATATATCACACCTCTTATAACTACATTGAACTCTAGAAATTGTTCAAAAATTAATTAACTGCAAAAATTATGCCTTCAAATTATGTGAGTTTTCATTAAACATTTTCTACTTTCATAGTTAGTAAATTTAACAATTAAAGTTTGATAAATATTTGCTACGGATAAATAAATATTTACTTTTGTTGACTTTAAACAACCAACACTATTCTACTTTAAATCTATTATTTTTTCTGTTTATTTTTATTTATCCATTATTTTAAAAGTAAAATTTTATTTTATCGCTTCTATCATATTAAAAAAATAAAACTATTTTTCTTATTTTACGTTTAATATTAATTATTTATTTCTCATTCATTTTTCAAGATTAACGATTATAGATAAAATTAAATATTGTGATATAGAATTAATATCTATTATTTTATAAAAAATCTATTATTATTTCTAAAGTGGCGTGCTATAGATTTAAGATTATATATTAAGTTGAATATTGTGATAAACTATTAATATTGATCATTATTTCTAAAAGTGGCGTGCTGTGGATAAATTGAATGGTGAAAATACTAATGATAAAGGGACATTTTTATCATTTTCTATGAGATTTACAAAATGAGCGTCCAATATTTGGTCTGAGAGTGATAAATTTTATGGTCGGTAATTTAGTAATTGACAATTAAAAATAAAATATTAAATATTAATAGTTAAATTTCAGTTTGATAAATTGATAATAGTAGATTAAATTTTTAATTTGGTATGATATTTTGTAATACTCTATTAAAGTTGTAGTCGATTGTATTATAAAGTTAATATTATTTTTCAATCATTAATCCTATTATTTAATGTGTAGGCACGATATAATAGAAGATCAATAATTAAGAAAAACAAATTGATACAATTAAAAGACATGTATTTGTAGACTTGTACTAATAAGTAATGGATATGTTGATACATGATCAATCTTCATTAAGTAAATAATTTAGTATTCAGAAAATATCAAATACCAAATGGTACTAATGTCTCATACAGAACCCAAATCTAAATACCATGATTCTAAAATTTTACTTCCAAATATCATACCGTATATCCAATTATTAAAAACTTTAATTTAATTTGATAATTTGATTTTCGATATTTTATGTCCTGCCCTACTTGTATGAGACTGAGAGTTCAGACAGCCAATCAACTGAACTAAGATTTTCCTTGTTTTAAAATATTCTATTTTTTGTATTGTTTTATTCCTCTCTTAAGAAAAGTTCTCGAATTTAAATCCTGGGTATGAATAAATTCTTGATAGAGTTAATTTGTTCCTAATAAAATTCTACGTAAAGCAATTTCAAATATAATCAAACTTCAATATTAAAATTAAACACCAAATAGAAAATTATATAAAAAAAAAGTCCAAGTATTGGTTAATTTTGAGATAGCATTCACAATTCAATAAAAATGACTATTTTTTTTTATATATTTTATTTTTTCTTACTGACAATTATGGTTCAACCATTATTTTGGAATTGTCTATTTTTTACCATCACATGAACGTTAAGTAATGGTCAATTTTTAGATATTTGCTAATTTTTATGGGGCTACTGATTTTCTGAGTCATATCTTATGCAGCAGCCCATGTTATGATATTTTCTTCAAAGTTTTAAATCTAATCTTTTTTTATTTTTCATTCTATTGACATCTTGTGTTGGATTGATACAACACAAGATCAATTAAACCAATTAAATTAAATTATTGGTTGTGTACCCCACCCCCACCCCCCACACCCACTTTTTTTATTTTCAAAAGAATTTTCTTATATTTTGAGTTCGAATACAAAACTTCTGATTAAAAATGAAGCAGATCACCCTTTTCCTTTACTCTTACATGAATTAAGTTTTCTTTTTAGCGAGTGTTCAATAAAAAAGAAAAAATCATGAAAAGTAAGTAAAAAATGTAATTTATTTTTTTATATTTGATACATAAAGATAAATATCTATACATAATTCTGAAAATTATTATGAATGATGAAGGTAGGGGGTGTTGAATGGTAGAGATGAGTAGCTAAGAAAACGAAAGTGATATATTTTTAAAAATAAAATTCAAAATAACTTTCTAGAATTATTCTTTTAATTTAAATTGCAAAAGGATTATGATTGACTAATTTTATCTACTCATTTTATCCTTATATTTTTTTCATGAAAAATAGAGAGGGAATGGTACACGTAATTATTTATATATTGGTAGAAGAAAATAATTTATAAAATCTCTAATATGTCATTTTCAGAGTAATATATATCACAATTTAAATTCATTATATGTATTATTTATATTGGGTTTAAGCTGGCATGAATACAAGTTGGTAAGTAATTGTGTCTTATCTATTTTTTAAATTAATATTATTATTATTCTCCTATTTTCGTATACTTCAATTTTTATTATATTTTTGTTTTAGTTATCGATTTGTTGTTTTTCTCCATAATTTTCTATATGGATTTTTATCTCATGTTTAATATATTTTACTTGAGCCGACGGTCTAATGAAAATAATCTATTTATTTTTATAAAATAGGGATATGATCATGTATACGCAATCTTTTTCATATTCAAACTTATATAATTTCACTGAATATATTATTTTATTATTATCTAGATCTACATGAATTTATCTTTCGAATTACACCACATCAAATTTCATAAGTATGCATTAGAGTAAATTTAAATCATGCTTTGAGAAGCTCATCACGACTTATCTCCTACTGATGTGAAATTCACCTAAAATATTATGTATATTTTATTTTTAAAAATTTATCATTTAAAACTCTAAAAATTCGCTTTCTAGAAAAACGTTACATATCATAAATCTTCTAAATTTCTTGACATAAAATCCCCTAAAAAAATATAGTGGTCCACAAAAACAATTAATTCGAACGGCTAAAAATGTTCTACATAATTTTCATTCAATCCTTCCATTATTTGTATTAATTAGAATTTCTGTGTATAGAAATTAGAAAACGTGGATATTTATATCTTTTTTTTTTCAAAAAAAAAATAAAATCTACTTTTGGAAATTAAAACAGGAGGAGGAGAATAATTTAAAATGTGTAGATAGTGGAAAAGGGATGAAAATAAAGTGGTATAGCCCACAGCATATGATTCTAATTAAAGCTACCTTTCACATCATATATAATATAGTTTATATTATTTATTATTTTCTTTATTTCTCCTTCACAAATTTATTACCCATTTCTCACAATGACGTGTAAGATAATATATCACATAAAAGTAGGGTTTCATGTTAGATATCTTTTTGTTTGATTTTTATCTTCCGTTCGGAGGTTATATTGAAGCTCTGGTGCAATTTGAATCACATATTATAAAAGTTTCTTTAAAAATGATGTTTTTAATAAGATTTTTTTTATATTTCAAAGCTCAAACTCGATATATCTGATTAAGAACAGAACAATTTCACTCACTAAGATCCATGTTGGTTAGTGTTGATGACATCTTGGCCAAATACATAGACAGTCCATCTAACTTGTTTTAGTTTTCATTTTGTTATTTCATCTCAATTTAATTACATTTATTTGAATTTACTTTTTATATGTTACGTATTTAACACAAAAATATTAGTTAGAGTAAATTATTCATGTCATTTGGATTTAATCAAAATATCTACTTTTAAACTTAATAGCTCAACTTTAATATTGATAAAAACAAAAAATTACCCTTTAGTACGAATAAAAGAGGTTGCTAATAACTCTACTAAAAATGTTAAAATTCGATAGACTCCGTTCCAAATTAGGATGGCATATCTGTCGGTTTGGTTTGATTGTAAAGTTTATTAGTCTAATTTATCGATTATCAATTTGTAGACATACTAAATCATTATAAAACTATTAAGATTCAAGATATGCTAAACTATTCTAATCCTCGATCGATACGATTATAAATATATATAGTGAAAACGTTAGGATTATACTTTAAAAAATTCTAATAACCAAGTAAGTTCAATCAATTTTATGAAACGTTTATCTAAAAACAATTCAAAAAAATTCTTTTTTTCCCAATAAAATAAAATAAATCTTATTCAGAACACTTGAAAATTAAAGAAAACCCAACATGTCATATGGGTTCAATTTTCTAAACCCTGCCCTATTTTTTTCCTTACTATAAGAGGATATTTCCCTAATAAGTAAAGTAGATATCTTTTTCTTTTCATGTATTGGAAAAAAAAAAAGGTCCATTTGATATTTTTCATTGCTTGTGTGTGAGAATGACAAGTCAGCAATTTCGCAAAAAGGTATTGTAAACTTTTTTAAAAATAAAGAATTTAAATTTGAAATATGATTAAGTTAAGAAATTTTCGATTAGAATTATATCATTTTTTTTCATGCATTTATCTTATGCAAGTTTAAGTTGATTAGACTAGAAGGAGTTTCTTATCTAGTAAATATTTTCAGTTCAATCTTAAATATATTGAGTTTGAGTCATCAAAACGATTAAAAAAAAAAGGACGGAAGCATTGAAGGAGGTGTTTGAAAATTAATCAAAGTTAGTTGAACTAATGAATATTGGAATATTAAATAATTAATCAAAAAGTATTGATATTTATTCATAAATTTCTATCAAAATTATTGTTTCTTTTCTATTACTTGGAAAAAAGTAAGTTATTGGTTTAAGTACAAAATACTGACATTCCTGAATGGACAATTAGATATTCAATTTATATCACAACAATTCAATTGAAAGAGCGGAGATATACCAACTGAGTTATATCGTTCGAGCCCAGTGAAGCATGCATAAAGTAGTTAGATGTTTCTTCTATTTCTTTTTCTCGACGGAACCCATCAATGGCGTCATAAATTAAACGTCAATTTTCATTTAGACATCTCACTCAAGTAAGATATTTTTTGTTCATTTTGAACACCTCAAATATGACATCGCTATGTCATCTTGACCATTTTTT
Organism: Solanum pennellii; assembly: GCF_001406875.1. Lineage (NCBI taxonomy): Eukaryota > Viridiplantae > Streptophyta > Magnoliopsida > Solanales > Solanaceae > Solanum > Solanum pennellii. The sequence continues at coordinate 2,106,521 of NC_028641.1, read as the reverse complement.
GACAATTAATTAAAAATATGAAATGTATAATACACTTGTGAATGATATGACATGATGATTAGTTAGAAGTTAACATGTAACATTTTAGTATAAAAATAAATTTAAAATAAAATACAAAACAATAATTATTTTTCAATAAAATAAATAAATAAAATTACCTATTTTGTACCGATCCTACCTCCGCCTTACACCACCCTACCCTATCAACCTTACTTCTGTCATTTTAGCCTTCCCAACCCCACCAATTTTTGGTTATTCTTTCATTGTTTTAAAAAAATAATAATTAGATTTTAATCTTTCTTTTTCTTTGTAAATTTAATTTGGAGAACCATTTTATTGATTATCGATAGCGAGGTGAGGTACTTACAAATATGACATTCTTCATATATTATTTTTCAAAATAAATACGATTTGTTCGAATAAATATATTTAAAATTAGTGTGATGATTTTTAAAATTTTAATCTTGTAAATATTTTTAAAATTAGTGTGATAATTTTTTTATTTTATTTTTCAGATTTTGTAAGATTTTTCATGATGAAAGGTGAAATAAGTGATAGGGATAGAATGAAAAAGAAGAAAGAAAAAAATATTTTAAATTCAAAAAAAGAAAAACTCTTCACGCGCTCAAAATAGGTGTGACACACCCAGTGTGACAAATCAGTAGAAATGTCAAAATGATAGCGGAAACTCAATATGAGGTGTCTAAAATGAACAAAGCTTAGTTAAGGTATCTAAGTAAAAATTGGTGTCAATCTTAGAAGATCACCGATGAATTCATCCTTTTTTTTCTCCTGACGCAATTAAATCATCTTAAATTTAAATCAAAAACCTCGTCCATGAAGTAATTACCACACTTACAATTTAATCAATTTGAGAAAAAATCAATAAATTCTTTTTCAGAATCCGACCCAAATACAACACAAAAATCTCCATTACACCATGCTCAATCTATTATTTTTAATTTAATCGTTAAATGATCAACTATTTAAATTAATTTTTCGAAGAAAAATAAATTATGAAAGTACAAATAGATCCACCATACATGTCATGTATGGAGATGGTAGACATGACATAGCAACATCAGCATCATCCAAAGAGTACAAGTAGACCCACCATACACGTAAAAGGGGACCACTTAAGGTTCCCTATTGTACTTGCTTTCTTATAATTACGTCTGGTTTGGTCCCGTTATATTCCCCGCTCGACGTTTGATATCTACGTTAAAGTATAATTATTTCAAATATATATTACGTGAGATCTTAATTAGGAAAAAATGCCCTATATCAAGTGTTTTTTTCATACCTAAAGGTCGGATAAAACAATTTCGTTAAGTGAAACACATCCTATTATATTAAAAAATTATTTACATAAATTTCATATTATTAAAGAGCTAATTATGTTATTTTCTCACTCTTTTTTAAATTACATAAAATTTATGAATTTGATATTATATGAGTATACTTTCGATATATTAATAAATATTTAAATATGTAAAAAAACGATAAATCAGAAAGAGGATAGGACATTCGAATACACAAACGATATTAAATGAAATTGGGGCCCATATATATAAATTGGTGTTGAGTTGTGCAACACATGCACCTAGCACGTATATATCTAAATAAAAAATGTTTTTATTATTTTCTTATCCCTTTTCTTTTTTCTTATTCGATTCCTTCATCTTCTTTTTTCTTTTTTTGTTTCACTTTCTTCTTTTTATTTCTTTTGTTCATCATCGTCTTGTCACTATTAACTCAAAATAACAGTGTCAAATTGACAAATTGAATTAATAAATGAAAAGATTCATTAATCTGCCAAATGTATTTGGACTGATTTGAATAAGATTAAAATTGTCTAAACATTAGATTGTAATTTAATGCGTCCAATATATTATGGTTTTATTACTTAAGAAAGTTTCTATATTATAACTAAATATAACGACTCAAAAATATTGACAATATTTTCTCATTATTTTCATAGTAAAAAAATTATTAAAATCAAGTTTAGATTAAAATTATATTTTGTTTTATTAAAAATATGTAAATTTATAAATTATACCAAGACTTGGACATGGATTTTTGATTTAAGGAGACGTTTGGCCAAGTTGTTTATTTTTTTGGGGACTTGGATACCAAAATACATGTTTGACTATAAAAATTCGAAATTTAACCTGAAGTTGATTCCATAATTATTTGGAAAAAAACATACCAACAAATATTTTCGCTTTTTTCACATCAATTACTCTTTTAAAAAAGTCAAAAACAATTTTAGTTTGCATTTATGATCAACACAAAATAAGAAAATCAAATATTTTTTTAAAAAATCACAATAAAATAAAATCAAATTCGTTCGTAATATTAAAATAACTCACCTTATATATAAAACGTAAAAGAAAAAAATATACGACTTTTTAAAAATCTAATGGGCATTACCTTTCTTCTAAAATCCCATTACATCGTTTTACCTAATATTTCAAAAGATTCACCTTGGACAAAACATTAAAAAGGAAATGGTGAAAGTATTAAAGTTGCATTTACTTGATCCAAAAATCTCATCAATCATCATTACCGATTTAGAAGATATTATACTGAATTACGTAATTTATTAATATTACCCATTATGATTCATTTTATAAATCTCCACAGTCTAATTTTATGTGGCATTTTTAATTTAACACATTAATTTAGAATTTATATATATATATGTGTGTTGTTGAAAATTGTTTTATTAACGGTGAAGATAAATTTTTAAATTTAGTTATTTCTAGTTATTTGTAAATAACATTCTTTTTTAGACGGACTAAAAGGAAAAAGATTTGGCATAAATTAGGGAAAAAATGGATTCTCTTTGTCTCATTTTATGTAATGACACCTTTTAGCTTCATATGGTGTTTAAGAAAAAAGGAAAGGCTTTATAATTTATGGTCTAAAACAATTATTAGATATTTGTGCGATAAAAAATTAGTTTATTAAAAATATAAAAAAAATTATAATTAAATTATTTATAATTATAATAAGATATTATTTTTTTGAAACGATCTAAAAAAGAAATATATCACTGATAAAATAATATTTTCCACAATTTATTAATAAAAAGTAACATCTAGAGCATATTTGTACTAGAAGCATTAAAAACACACATGAAAAGAGCACATAAATAAACATTCGAAATATTATGCGATACAAATGTAATATTTAAAGAGATAAAATTACGAATAAAATTATATGGACAAGATAAGACTGAAATAGTTTAACGTAAAAGATTGGCTTTAATAGAGTTAAAAGAGGTAGAGATTAATTGAAAAAAAATTAAATTAAATTTTTTTTAAAAAAAATAAGACATGATATAAAGTTAGTTGGCTAAGGTTGTTACCTCACTTACAAAGTTACGAAGATTAAATATTAGTATAAAAAGTTAGTAATAAATAGTCACTAAGAAGGGAGGATGGGGTTGGCTAGCCTTCTTTTTCTTGTAATGTTTAGTATTCAATTATTGGAGAGGCACTTATTCTTTGAAGTGGATTATTATTTGTTACGTTACTTAATTTTTTATCTTGCTATTACACGATTACTATTTAATGGAACTAATAAATAAATAAATAACTCACTAATAAATTCAAGTTTTGTAAGTTATCATTTTATAAATTAATTTTGTCACTTCGAAACCCTAAGGTTATTTATGATGTTTTTATTGATGCTTATGACAATTAGAGCATTTCTAAAACATCATTTTACTTGATTTTTGGAATGATAAGATAGAGAAAAATGAGATTGAAATAATTTCGACCTAAAGAAAAAGTATATCGCCACCCTATGACTCACAAAAAATACAAAGAGATCCATTGTAAAAAGTATGAGAAAAGATAAAGATAGGTAAAAAGAAATTTGATATAAGGTGATTAGATAAATATGATAAAACTTTATATTTGTAAGGACATGATCTTGATAAGAAATAGAAATTGCGTATTAGGTATGAGGCTAATATAAGTGAAGTATTATCTTGTCTCGTCTTTGTTAACTATTGTCATATATCATACTTTGTTCTTTATTTTCTTTTTTTAGAGTTAGATACGCTTGAATATAGGTCATTCGCGAACAATCTCTCTACCTTCATAAGAGAGTAATAACGTATATGTACACCATATCTTCTCCACAAGATAGTAATATCGTATACATATATCATATCCTCTCCAAATTTCACTTAACAAACTATAACTATCTATGTCTTAGTGTGGTATTTTAATATATTTTAATAATCAATATATAAAAATATTTTTCATCCAAAAATCGGTTATTCTTTTTTTCTTATATTATTAATATAGGTGCATTTCTAAATTTTACCAAATAAAATTCCATAAATTTATAATCATACCTCTTAGAATTAAAGGACTTAAAAAGAAAAATGTTAGGGGTAGAAATGGAAAGAGACCTTCCAATATAAACGAATCACTTTTTTACCTTCTACATTATGCTACTAATATTCTAATCCAAAGGGGTACTTTTGGGAATATACAAAAGATGAGTGGGGACAAAATTAGAGTACCTAAAAAACCTCTTCCCAACTTTTTTCTTTTTTCACCCTCATCTTTTTTCTTTTTCACTTTACACCCCAAACATTTCCCTTTTCTTCCAATCTAATCCTACCCACAAAATTTAAAAATAAAAAAACTACATAAAAAGTTCAGATTGTAATAAAGAATAATAATTAGCAGCTTCATCTTCAAGTTCCCATAATCCATCTGATATAGCAAACGGAAAATCTCCACCGTTAATTCCATTTTCTTCAACAATTGGAAAATCTGAACCGTTAATTCCATCTCCGCTTGGTATTCCAAGTTCATCATCAGAAGCTTCTAGAAGGTGTCTAATGACACTACTTCTATCATCTTCTGTAGAATTATTATTACAACGGATTTGGGAATTACCCGACCCCGTATCTTCTACGGGGTCGGACCCAAGTCCGTTGTTGTTATCGCTCGGCAGGAGGTCTAGCTCCTGCTGAAGCGTGGTAAAAATGTCTGACCCGGATATTTTAATATCCGGGTCAGACTCAATACCGTACTCCTCTTCCTCTTCGAGGATTGAGAGGATATCATTATATGATGATTTATGACGTTTATATTCTTCAGTTTGTACTTGTAATTGCTCTTCTTCTTCTCTAAAACGTTTAATTGGTTGAATTAACTCAGACATTTTGCTGTTTCTTTTTTAAAAAAAAAATTGAGAGTTTTTTTTTCTAGAGAGAGAAAGTTGAAGGGATGAGGAGAGAGAAGGGGTATGGGAAGGAATTTATAGAGGGAAAAGATAAGTGTGTTTCGGTCAAAATGGGTGAAATGAAAGAAAAGTGATAATAATATTTTATAATTTATTTAAATTATATTCAAAGGTACAGAAGAGATAGAGATATTCAGATTACAGAAAAAAAGAGACTTTTTTTTTTAATTTTATAAAAGAAAAAATATTGGGAGGAGCAAGAAAAGTGGGGACCATTAGCAGTGACGATGTAATGAATAAATAAATATATAATTAATTAGTTCATCTGAATTGAATTTATTGTTTTATGGAATAAAGTAGTCTAGATTTATGTATAATAATTTTAAATTGATTTTTTTTTAGCAAATACTACTAAAATCTAAGTCATACTTTTTTTTTAAGAATTAATTAAATCAAATCACACTGAACTAGTTGAGGGAATAAACAGGACTAGTAAATATTATTTCATAATATATCGTAATTATATTCTATTTTATTGTATCGTTATTTGTCGTTATATAATGAAAGTAGAGTATGAGATAGAATTATTATGAAAAAATAGAGATAAGTAAATATAAAATGAGCGCTACATAAAATATTTAAAAGTTTTAAGTTTAAATTTTTTTAAAAAATTATTATTAGAATATTATCATTAATAATTTTTAATCGAATCTCGATATAAAAATCGAAATGCGACCAGAAATCTAAAACAAATTAAAAAATGTTAGTAAAGAGTTGGCTTTTATTAAGTTCACGAGTATTCGGCTTGTGGCTAGTTGTTGTCTGTTTCTTTTTTCACATTATAAGCAAATTGTTGAGACAATTTTGTCCTTTTCTGTTATTTCTTTTCTAGATATAAATAAATAAATAAATGCATTTAGGTATTACATAGCTTTCTCTATCCTAAGTGTCATTTTCTAAAATAAATTTGTACGAAAAAAATAGTTACATATTGAAAAAAAATTTGCTACTTAGCATTTATCATGAAAAAATAAATTTATAAAAATAATTAAAAAACGTAACAAAAAGATTCTTATATCTAAAATTATTATCCAATCAAACGATTAAATATTAATTGAATTTTAAAAGATTCTTATGACACGTACACTACACAAAAGTACATGGAACAAACAAGTACATTGAGTTAAAAGGTTATATGAAGTCTTCATCTTCTTTTTGCTTTTTTTACAATCAATATATATTAGTAAGTAATATTATTTTTTTAAAAAATATTAAATTTTTACTACTTAAATCTTTTATTTTTTAGAAGAGGTACAACATAAGTACCGAAAAAATAAAAGAGGACTACCGATGGCTCGTAAAAATATTTAAGTCGTGTAATAAGTAACATTGTATAAATGAACTAAGATCGATTTTTTCTGTTAACGTTTTTTCAATCGAGTGAATTTGAATTATCATCTCATATAATTTAACATTGAGATATACTTTTGAAAGCATGTCTGTATTTTTTTTCTTTTTAATATATTGAATAGAAAAAGTGAAAGAACACAGGTGACATGCATGCTAATTGACAGAACTAAGCAGTAAAACTAAAAGTAAAGTAAAGTAAAACAAAAATTAAAAAAATAAAAATAAAGATTATAAAAATAAATATTGTATAAAACTGGTTAAAAGCCAGTTCCCGACAAAAGATTTGAGAATCAAAATATTTTTTCTTTTATTTATATTTTCTTGGATCGAATTTCAAGGTAAATTAAAAAAATGTACTAGTGTCTAGTTTCATAAAGACTTCACCAATCTCCATGTGCAGCAAAAAAGAATTTGTAATCCAACCATTTTTATTTGTTTATTTTAATTTTAATAAAATAAAATATCAAAAAGAAATTGTAACTCAGTTATATTTTTATTTTTATTTTAAAGACTTCTATAAATAATGCTTAATTCGTTTGTAGATGGCTAAGAGATCATAGTTTTTCTGAAAAAATAGACTTTAAATTTTGTAATTTTAAACGAAAGTAATATAGAACACAAAAGATATTTGGAGTATTTATAACACAATTGAGTGAATATCTGAATATTTATATTATTATTGATAATGATTTAAATATCAGGGAAGATAAAAATGTATTTACCCCTTATTAATATTTCATAAAGGTAGAAATATTGTTTTCTAAAGGTTTGATCCAAATATGACTCCATATACTAATTGTAAAATAAGATTCTAATAAAGCGATCAATACTATGATATATTTCATGTTTTGAGATTCAAACAATTTATGTTTAATAAAAAGTTATGTAAAAAATTTAATTTTTTAAAATAAAATTTATATATTCGTAAACGAAGTTAAAAATACTATGAGTCACAATAATTGATGATTTAAAGTGTTTAAAAGATCTATGAAAAATTCACTATTAAAGATGAAATTATTTGACTTTTGAAATCCGAAAAATGACATATAAAATGAAACGGAGAGAGTATTCCATTTTTAATAAAATATCTCAAATTTAAGTATAAAATATCTTTGATAAAGACCATTTTAATTACTGAAATATAAAATTTTGAGATGATCTTAAATTAATCGAACTTTAACACGGATATAGCGAGAAAAGCATAATAAATTAGAAAAAGTACAAGCGGCTACGAGTCTTTATTGCAGTAGCATCTTTCCATCTTTGTACTCTACTAGGGTTACCATAACAAAACGGACGGTGGAGATTCAATCTTGAGAGTTCCAATGGAGGGTCATGATGATATATTGTTTTTTATTTATGGAGTCAAATTTTTATTTTTATTTTTCTTGCCGACGTACGTGGATCTAAAAAACTAAAATGAGGAAATTAAAAATATTTTAAAATTATTTTGAAGAAATAGCATGAAAATAATTTCTTTTGGGCTAATTTAATTAAGAGCTAAAAAAGATTAAAAGCACATGAATTATTGAAAAATATAATTTTCTAAACTATCATATTGTAGTTAGTTAAATTAAATATACCAACTACGATATTGATTAATCTTTTTTTCATCTTCTTAGTCACGGCCTCTTTCTTGTTAGGGCATCGAGATCTACTTGAAAAGGAAGAATTTAGAGTTCTAAAAAAGCTTTATATGATAATAAATAGAATCGTAATATAGGTCAAATGAATATGAACAAACGTAGTTGAAAGCATTTCTGAACAAATATTTGATATAGTCAACATTTACATATCTTTTGATAATCTTTAATTGATAGTTCAGGTAGAGAAAATTCACAATAATTTCGATTGTTTAAATATATTAAAATTAAAAAGATAATATAATTTAAATATATTTTTAACGTTCTAATTAATCTTTTAATAAGATAAGTTTTGAAACTAACAAACTTAGAAATATTCGAGATTCTACGCTAAGATTATAAATCAATTACGTACGCAATATGCTTATTGACGCTCATGGTGGATGGATGTGATATTAAAAAATAGTTACTTTACTATAAATAATTTAAAAGTAAAATATAGAAATTAAATTTATCGTCTTAATATTAAATTATTTAAAAATAATTTTAATCACATAAAATAATCAAGTTAAATAAGAAATTTTTAATTTCTTTTCATTGTTTTAAATCGTAAATTGAAATAAAAGTAATCATTTTTAATTTTATCTTAGACTTACACTTTATTTGAAAGTTATTCAAGATAATTTATAATCAAATAAGTACTTATGATTTATATAAATTATTTTAAAATTTTAAATTTATATTTAATCAGATAAAACTCTTTTCTTTCTAATTAATACGATATAATTTGTCTGGTCTTTAAATTTTAAAAACATGAGAAGATTTTACAAATTTCAAAATCTATTCTTAGAATTAAAAAAAATACTTAAAATAAGAAAATACTTAACTTGGTGTAATATTAATAGTATCGCTAAATAGGTTATTTAGGCCCCATTTGTTTTAATTAAGATTAAGAGGTCTGAATCTGAATACACATCTGAATGTTAAAATTTGCATTAAGATTCAGGTGTTTTGATCTGAATACACATCTGAATATTAAGATTTAGTCTCTAAATCTGAACACTAAATAATTAATGATGTTTCTTTTCAATATATGAGTGTGCATGTGAAATTAACATTAAATTAATAAAATATCATAAAAATTCCCTTTAATAAAATATATCACTTTCGATAAAACAATTAAAATTTTAATAATCATGATTTGGAGTATAATTTTTTTGTTCAAAAACGTTGAAAAACTCCAATACACCAACAGTGATTTTAACACAGTCAATACAAGAAAATTATTAATATAAAAGAATAACTTGAAAGGATTTATGAATACTTACTAATTCAAAAGAGAAATAATGGTGTTTGATTGAAAAAGAGATAAAGAAAGTTTTTAGTCATGAGACAAAAAATACGCTTAAAGTAGAGAAGCGATGTTATTATTTGATAACTTATTATATGAGTCTGAATGTTCTTAAGATTCTCATACGGATCTGATTCATTCAGATCTCTTTAAATTTGTTAAGCGATTTTTTTTAAATTCAGACTTAAATTTAAATATACTTAACAAATTGAATTTAAATAATTAAGATTCAAACTATATTAAATACGAAACAAATAAAACCTTAATATGCATTTCTTTTGCCATATTTAAAAAAATATGTCATATAAATTATTATCGAGCTAGTATCATCTCATATTTTATAAGATATGAAAAATATTTTTTTAAGAAAAAGTTGCATTGGTAGTTGGGTTAATGTGACATACAAATGCCTTGAAAACCCCTCCAACCAAGCAGGGTGGGTGGGTAGTGTAAATTAGACAGTTGTTAAATCCTCTCAAAGGACCCTCTTCCTATCTTCTCATCTTTATTTTGACACGATATAATTGTATGACCACTTCTACTCCCCTCCAAACAAAAATATCAAGTGGCACAACTAAGTTCTTCCCGTTCCGTCATGTAATATGAAATTATGATATTGAATTAACGTTTAAATATATGGTCAAATTATGATTCAGTGTTTTGAAAAATAAAGTAGAAGCTCATACTTTGTATGATGAGATTATTCATATTACATGAAAAAATTATAAAATATTAGTGAATAGCTAATTGTTATTTTTGTTGTTTAAACTTTTTTTATAAAATTACGTGTATTTAAAAGTTTCTAAATAATAAATATTTATAACAAAACGAAACATAAATATATGTGATTTATCATTGTGTCGCTTTAAGATATTCTAAATTATGATACCTTGCTCATTTTGGTTAAACATGTAAAGGAATTAAATTATTTTAATAGTTTTCGTAACTTTGGAATTTTTATGTTTTTGTGAAACTAAATATAAAGAAATTCAAATTATGTCAATATAGAACTTCAACTTCAGATTAATCTGATTTCAAGTCATTTCTCCATATCATATTTTTGAATAAGCTCTTACAGTTAATTACATCTTTAAAAATTACATAAAAAGTACTACTAATCATTATAATAAACAATTCATAATATTTAAAAGATATATTAAAAAAATTATTTAATTTTTCAATATTTAAACAATATCACGTAAATTAAAATGAACTTCCTGGAATTTTCTTTTTCTTAAGAAACTTCAATATTTTTTTGAATAGAAATGATCAAACAAATGACCACAAAACAAACTTATTTTTCCATTCAAGTCAACAACCACAAATTCAAGTTGTGTTGGAAAACAATTCCACGCTCTTAATATTTTTTTTTCTTTAAATTCTTAGGTCATCCAAAATAATTGTTTACTTAAAGACCGGGCAATTAAACTTTGAGTCACTTTCATCTACACCCCCACCCCCCACCCCCACAAAAAAAAAAAGCTACCAATAATTTCATTATTTTGTTGAATTGACATATAAAAATTTTAATGGACAATATTTTTTTCGATAAGAAAAATCTTAAGTGAATGTTTGATATGTACGATTGGTCAGTAGCGGATATAGTTTTTCTAGCTATATAATCGGTTGAAATAATAATTATCGATGTAAAGTATATATAGAAAAATTTATTATAATTATCAGACGTAAACTTTTTGTATAAATAATAATAAATTTAACATAAAAAATTTAAATAAATTTAACACATAAAAATTTAAATCTCGAATTTATCTTCTCGACATGGATAGAAAAGGTGAGACATATAACTCTCAACAAAAAAGACAAAGTTCTACCACATGAAAAAAGAAGTGGAGAATCACTATTGATCCTGTTATAAAAGGTGGGTGGAGATACAAAAAAAAATATCTATGAAATAATCATAGATTGAATTTTGAGGGAAAATTAAATTAATTATTTCTTTAAAGAAAAAGCTAAAGAGGCATTAATCATTCACTTCAAATAACAATTCAACATTGACCTTCATTTAAAATGTTTAGATGATAGGTAATTAGGATAGTTTGGTTTATGAAAATAAATAAGAATTATAACACGACAATTAGATAATTATAATAAAAATATTTAATGAATATACTTTTGTTAGTACTAGATTTTTGATATATTGGATTGAAAATTGTATACATATAATTACTCTATATGTGTACTTATAATTGTGTTTGTATATTTATGTAAATTAAAATTCGTATATAATTGAATTTAATTAATATTTGTATTTATACATCAAATTATACATTGTATTATGTATAATTTGTATTTGTATAAAGCGAAACAGAGAATAAGGCGAAAGAGAACTGGCAAGGAAAAATTTATATTTGTATAACTATAGTGTATAGGACGAAAGATATGTATTCGTACTTTTGTATACAATTTTCTCTCGTTTTATACAAACACAACATACAATTTATATATTTATATTTGTATAAAGCGAAACAGAGAAAAAGGGAAAAGAGAACTGGCAAAAGGAAAAATTTATATTTGAATAACTATAGTGTATAGGACGATAGATATGTATTTGTATTTTTGTATATAATTTTCTCTCGTTTTATACAAACACAATATACAATTTATATATTTATATTTGTATAAAGTGGGAGATGCGAATGAGAGATGACTGAAAAGAGGAGAGTGACAAACGAGAATTAGAGAAAAGAAGCGAGTGGCAAAAAATTTATTGCGAATCACAATTAAATAAAATTATAATTAAAATATTTATTTTAAATTAATAATTTGCTATAAAACACAACTTTTCCATATATATAAAAATGTCTCGCGACCCATGACCCATACCCATGACTTTGAAGCTTTACCAAGTTTTGTATACTAAAAAACAAGAGATTAAATCAAAAACAAAATTAAATAATAAAATAAGAAACTTTGGAGCAATAAAAGAGTAGTAATTTTTTGTTTTTTCATGATCGTGATGTTTAGATCGATTTTCACACATTTTTATTAATTTTATGATATATTATATAATCTTTCACTAATAATAAATACTAAATAATTATATCTCCTAAGGTTAGAATATATGAGAAAATACATATTGTATATAACACATAAACATGCCCCTTAACTTGACTACAACGAATAACTCTGCTCTCTAATTTTGAGTGTGCACAAATACATACTTAAACTTATACAAAACTGAACAAGTAGACGCATTTGTCCTACGTGACACTATACACATAGGAACGTCACATAGAAAACAAATTTGTCATGTAGGGTGTCATGCAAAATGAATATGTCTATTAGTTCAATTTTATACAAGTTCAAGTGTCTATTTGTGCACATCTAAAATTAAAGGTCATAATTATCTGTCAAATTAAGGGTCATATTTATGAATTATACCTTTTATTTTGACTGAAATTCGAATTAGAGACTTTGAAAAGTTTTCAACCATTTCATAGAATTATATCGGTTATAATTTTCTATGGTGTAAAGACAAAGGAAAAGAAAAATAACTTTGAACCCTCCAATGAAATATTTCTCAATAAAGTATTTAGAGGAAGTATTTGACCACATCGAAGAGCTTTCCAATGAGTTCCAAACATCGATCTAACAACTCTAATTGTTTATGTAATTATTAATTAGGTTGATGTGTGTGTATGTGTAACTTGTAAGGTTCTTTATTTTTTTCCTTCTTTTGTTATTATTTTTTTTCGAGATTTTTTCTTCGATGATTGCGGGTCATATAGGAATTCTGACTAAATTTAATTCGCGCATTGTAAAGCCCATTTGAAAGTGATGCTCTCAATAAGATTTTTTTCATTTTCAAAGCTCGAACTCGAGACTTTAGTAAGTTTTTCTTATTATCATCTCTCTTTTTTTTTTCTTCTCCTTTTTTTAGTTAAACATTATCATTTACTTTTTGCATTATATTAGAAAAATATATAAAAAAAACTTAGAAAATTAAAATGACTTGTATGATGTGCTTAATAAAACAACAAACTCTTTATGATTTTTAATAAGTAAATAAAAAATATTATTAGAAAATATTTTAATATAATTTAGATAAATATTACCGGGGGAAAAGGGAGACTAGGGTGGGGTGAGTCAAAGGTTGAGGGTGGGTGAGTTGATGGAGTGCTAGAATAATCAACGTGAAATGTTTATATATGAAATTTATTGTTCTTTTGAAGGAAATCATTTTTTTGTTAAGAAAAATATTTAAATAATATTTTGATCACAAATAAAATATATTTAATATATTTAATTTTGTACCAAACGCACATTTAATTTAGGTGAATTTTCTAAGGGAAAACTGGACAATATAAATGAACTACTTGAGCATCTACCAAACTTTGAAATTTTAAGAATTTCATGCAAAAACTTAGTCATTTATCTCATTTTTTTGAACTTGTAAAAATCATATTTCATATCATAATACTAAACGTGACATAAGATTGTAAGAAGGAGATAATTTCAAATTTGAATTCTTCAATCTTTATTTATTTTTTTTCTAGACGAAATTATTGAAAGAAACAACCATGACACTCTTAAGTTGTTTTCGACGGTGGAGCTTCGATTTTTAGCAAGAGTTCAAAATATCAAGAAGTAAATACACGAAATAATTGAAAGGGGGTCAACATCTAATATATGCATAAAAATATTTTTAAATCATGTATAAATAGTAATATTTTCTACAGAATTCAACCAACAATGTGCTAACTCCGCCCCCGTTCGTTCCTATTTAAATTCAAGCCGTATGTTTATAAATTATTACTTCATCCGCTTCAAAATAAGAATTGTTTGTTTAGTTTAGACAACTTTTAAAGAAATTACTCATTCTTAAAAAAATAAAACGTATTTTTATTTAGGTATCCCTAATAAAAGAAAAAACTAACTAATAATTCTTAATTATGCGAATAAGGATATTTTAAAACAATAAGACCAATTTCTATTTGAAATTTTAAAACATCATTCATTTTTAAATATAAAAAGAAAGGCTCAGATATCACTTATTTTAAACGAAATAAATTTATTTTATACTTAGAAATGAAAATAGAAACTTCTACTTTCTCCGTTCGATATTGTTTGTCATGGTTTCTATTTTTAAAGTCAAACATAAAAACTTTGACTAATATTTTAAGATGCATTTTATATTAATATGCAAAAAATTGTGATTTATAGTACTTTTCATATAGTTTTAGAATATCTAATTTTTTGTTTAAAAATATTAAATTTATATGATCTAATTTACCTTTGAAAATTAGTTAAATTGACTTTTGATAAGCGCAACATGACAAATATTTTCGAACGGAGGGAGTAATTAAAAAGAATGAAATATTTTTTATTCCATCTCAATCAAAACCTAACGCCTCGAGAATCTCAAAAATTTATCTATTTATTTTACAAGTTATTAGACATCAATTTGGAAAAACTAAATTAGTAGTTCAATAATGGCAAGTTAATATTTCAAAAAATATATATAAATATTCTTTCGATACGTCATAGCATTCGTATACAACTTTACTTTTGTTTATGGGACCTAATTTACATGTAAAGAAATGCATATTAGTATGTCAAATTACATTAATGGAAAAAGAAATCACAAATAGTTTGAACATATTAAAAAAAATCATTTATTAGCTCTCAATTATCTTAATATTGATTTTGGTTAAAAATATTTTTTTTTTAATTTAAAAAATCTCAATTATGTGGACCAATAAATTATAAATTAATACCACCGATTTAATTAGAATTTCTCACATATATATATATATATCGTAATTCCTTGCTTAGGAAACAAGAGAGTGAATTATTTGGGGACAAGTCATGATACCAAGCAAGATTTATTAAAATAAATATTATTTGGGAAGTGCTCTAAGAATGAATTTAGTTTCATGTTTTTGTCTAGATACGTTAATTGATTTATGTATTCGTCTTTATTTCTTTTTAAGATTATAAAAGGGCAAAATTGTATACGTGGAAGGTTGTTTTCAACCTCTAATTACATATATGATAAATAAATAAATAAAGACAAAATTTAGAAATTATTTTATATAACTATTTCACGAAAATCAAGGGTAATATTATATTTGACTAGAAGTTAGTCCAAAGAAGAGCATATCTGAACTATTTTTTACGTCTCAATTTATATATATTTTTTTATTTTTAGTATCAGTTTTATTGGAATTAGATTAGTTCAATTTTTTAAAATTAAAATATAGATATCCAAAACAGATAGTACAATAAATGTTATAAATTATAATCTATTTCATGCCTATATATTATTAAAAAATACAATTTAAATTAATCTCATATATTTCAAATTTCAAAAAATAAATATCGCATAAATTATAACACGAAAAAACATCATTTTGGACGTATGGCTTCCAACTACCATATCCATGTACATCAACCTTTCTCATTGTATAGCAAAGGCCAAATACATAAACAAATCCCTAAACTTGTTGGGTTTTTTCCCTCAATTACCTCAACTATGTCATTTTTCAATTGAATCATTGAACCACCCATAATTTGTTTCTTTAAACCACTGCGGGTTGATTTTGATCAGCTTTTGTATTGTAAATGTCTTCAATTGTGTTCGAATTGTAATAATTTTGATTGAAGGAATGAAGACAAACCGTGTTAGTCTCAATTGTTTTCTAATGTGTTCAAATGACTTAAGTAAAACACAATTGTTCTCAAACATCTTTACTATCAATTGGACTAATGATTTATGGAACAACATATGTATCCTCTATCAATACCTCTCACAAATCTGGTTCCACATCAGACAACGGTTTTTGTTTAAAGGGAACAAATTATGGGGGTTCAATGATTCAATAGGAAAATGACGTAGTTGAGGTACCTGAGGGAAAAAACCCAACAAGTTTAGGGATCTGCTTATGTATTTGGCCTATAGAAAATCATATGAATTTTAATACATAGATATCTTCTCTCTAAACTCTAATTAGCAATTAAACAACTCCTGAAATTAAATTATGTTTGACAGACTTGATGTGAATCGCAGTTATAATTCAAATGAGAAGTCACTACAATAAAAATAATCATTAGCGGCAATTAATTCTTAATTATCGCTAAATATGGATTTTTAATAGCAATTGATATTCTTTGTATATGTCTCTAAAGCCTTTAGCGATATTGAATCTAATGACACTTAACTAATGCCGATAAAGACTTTAGCAATCTTTATTATTATCAATAGTTAATGTCGCTAAAAGTTATTTTTATTATAGTGAGTTATTATGTGAATAATAATAATAAATAATTAATTCCAGCTTCATAAAATACAAAACCAAAAAAATTGTACATTAATGCATGTCTGTGATTCAAATTAATGAGCCCTACATAAACCAATAATTAAGGATCTTTATAGTATCTAAAACTCCACATGAAGAGATTAATAATCCCTTAATAGCTAAGACACCCTGGATTTGTTCCCTTGATTATTAAGTTAAAAATCATATATATATATATATTCAAAGACAATAATTATACCAGATCCAAAAATTAATGTTGATCTAAATGAAGAAAACATCATCAAAAGTTTTCCAATAAAAGAATTGGGGATATATAGTACAAAGTACAACAAATTGGCCATGTGCTTGTGACCTAAAAAATTTATGAATAATTCATATAAGGAACTAATAGGGACCATAATATATGGTCATGAAGAAATAAAAAGGCATCAATATAATGACATGCACGTGGTACGTGAACCTAATTTCCCACCCTTTTAATGGCTTATAGTAGGTGTGTCAAATATATATAACTCAAAAATAAATAATTTTTTTAGTCTAAATATTGATAAATTTGATGCGAATTACTAGTTTTATTTTTTCATTTAGTTGATAGCTTTAAAAGGCCTGTTTTACTTGACTAGCTGAACTTAAATACATATTCGATTTTACAATATAAGTGAAATACACCGCTTAATTCTCATTAAGTTTAGAGGTGTTTTTCAACACTTTTTTCGACTTTTTATTAAGAGTTTCGTACTTTTATAAGAGTTTGAGACTACCTGCTATATTAAATGATAGATCATAGATATATCTAAGTTTAGTTATTCAAATTGAAGATATTCTTTAAGAATGTCAATAATTCGCAGATGAATTTATAATTTGCACCAAATTTAGAAATATTTTTAACATTTCTCTTTTTGAAATTTTATGAGTTGAACACCAGATAAACTTATTTTAATCATTTTAGCTAATATAATTCACTTTCGTGGTGATTTTACTTTAGTGTAATATTAGGTCATTAGCACTTTTATTTATTTTATAGGTTATAAATCTATATTTTTACATCATAATATTTTATAAATTTTATTTTACATTCTTAAAAGAAACTCACGCCTTACTAGAATTAACTAAGTTCAATTTTCTAAGGAATTGCTTTAAAAAGAATCGCTTATTTAAGAGGCAATCACTTTTCTTAACTTCAAATTGTTTCTAATAGAAGAAGATTTAAAGATTGCGAATTAAAATAAAAAATTAATTGATAATTAAATATTACATCACTTAAGATATAAGCTTGTTGGTTGTTTAATGCACTATACATATTTCTCGTTTCATATCAATAGTAGAAGCATTAATTTTTTCATAATTTTTTGTCATGTTTTTTTTATTACCTTTTGTTTCTTGTGCTTCGACTATTCTTACCGTAACCTATCTTCAGAATAGTGTGAAATGTTTTTCCTATTACAATTTATGCTTTTAGTATACGTTATATGAGTCGATGGTAATTTGAAAATACTTTTTAAACATTTACTAAATGGGAAAGGTCTTTGTAACTTTTATTATCTTCAAATTTCACTGAATGTACGTTATAAATATTTAGAAATTCATATTTGTTATATTATTTCATTCAACTTGAATCGAAGTAATTTGAAGAAGATGACATTACTAAAAAAACTCTGAACTTGGTTGGATAATTTATTTTAGTACTTAAATTATACGGATGTTTAAAAACCCCTTAACATTTTTGAAATGATGTTTTTTCATCCGAAGACTATAACACCACTCTCACCCCACACATCATAGTCACGTAAGCGCCACATCATAACCATGTAGACACCGTGTCATTAATTTTTATTTCTTTTTTACTTAGTCACTATTTTTTCTTAAACACTTTTTAAAATTAATTATATCAATTGATTAATTTATAAATGCATGCGTCCCATCTCCTCACCCCATCCCCTTGTTTTTCGCCATTATTCCAACCTTCACTATTTTCTTTTCTTATTCCTCATTATTCAACAATTATTTAAGTCACACTAAAGAAAAAATTTACTATAATATTTACATTATCTTCTCCAGCCCTCCCAACGAATTTACCCACTGGAGAATGGATTTCTTTGAAAGCGAATTTTTTCTTGACAACTCAAATAAGAGATGGAGATTGCATAAGAAAGTTGATCCAAAAAAGTTATAAATTTTATGAGAAATGTTTGAATGGATCTAGAAATCAAATAGGTCACTCAAAATTTAAGAAAGTTTATATTTGCCAAATCGACACCAATAATATAAAGTGAAATCAACGTCAATAACATGACATTGGTATTGAATTTTACGAATTAGTAAAAGACTAGTAAAATGAAAGTAAGGGATAGAGATGGGGATGAAGATGGAGGAGAAGATGTTTTAATGGAGAAAAGATGTGTATTGAGGAAGACAACAAAATAAAAAGAAAAAAAATAAAAAATTAAAAAGGAGATCCACTAATTTCATTTACCTATTATTAAGAAAATTGACATATTTTAAAGATTTATATAAAAAAAAAAGACTATTTAAATAATTTGTTATATATATGCCAATAAAAAAAAGGTCATGTATAGGGGCTTTAAAATTTTAGCTTTTCTTTTCTATTTTTTCACGCGCTTTCAAGAGAGTGCACTAACTCTCTCTGTTACAACATTCCTTAGAGGGTGTTTTAATCACTTGAAAGATATTAAGGAGATACTTATACACCCGTATAATATATACGCTAAAGTAAATTATGCTGTCAAGTTTAGAGAAATTATTATGTGTGTTCTCACTAAATGCAACAAATATCCTTTTTAATTAACGTTAAGAAATCTTTCAAAAAATTAAATTAAACTGACAAGTCATCGCTCAATCGATTTCAACTCAAGCCATTCCAACTCATGTCTATCTCTCATTTTCTCTTTTGTGATTTTCCCAAACATTATAGAATTTTTTTTCCCTTGATTTTTTCTTTTTTTGGTGGTGGTGGGGTTGGGTGGGTTTGAGGGGTTGTTTTTATTATGACAACAACATGTAGTACAAAATTAATAACCAATTAATCATTAGATTATGGTGATCTGGAATTAACAGTTAAAGGATTTATTTAGAGTCTCAATTATTTTTTAAAAATTCTGTTATAAGTTAACATAATGCCTTACCTCTAAACCACTTGGCAAATGGGCAATTTTTATTTTTATTTTTATTTATAGAGTGTCGGCTGTATATTTGAATTTGAGCATTAAATTTTATTTTATTTTGGTACACAATTTTGCATTTCAATGATGTTACATTTTGGCTTATTATGATGAATTTTCATGAGTACTATTTTATATATTTATTTGACAAAATTTATGGATGATATACGATTGGAGTTAGTTTCTCAATAATTAAATAATTTTTAAGTAAATAATTCTGCATTAAATAATTATTATATTCTCTAAAACAATTATTTTCTATAATATCATATTATTATTATTATAATGTGTGACACTTTGCAACCACACGAGTTTCTCTATGAACTTCTTAGAAGACTCGTACCACAATTTTTAGAAAACTTCTTTAATATTCTTAAATTTTATAATCAAACTTTATATAAATTGCTATAAAAATAACTGAATAATCATTATAGACACAAATTATATAGTAGTTGTCAAGTGACATTTTATGTGATACTTTTTAGATTTTGAAATTTAAACAGATTCATTTTTTACTGTAAATTTTTATAGATCTTTCAAACATTTAAATTGACAATTATCGTGGCTTATAGTATATTTTACATACTTTATAAATATATAAATTTTATTTTAAAAAAGATTAAAGATTTCATGCGCAAATTTTCAGTTGAATTTAAATTGTATGCCTCTTAAAAAATGAAAAAAATTCCACATAAATTAAAACAGAAGAAGTAATAATTAAATTATTATTATTATTATATTGGAGGTAGGGTAAGGAGAATTAGAAACTAAAGATTAAGGTCATTTTTTTGTTGTGAATTGATACGTAGTGTGAAAGTATTTTACTAATTGATAACATTGAAAATATGACAAATTAAATATTACATCTAATTAATCTACATTGACTAGTGATTTGGAATCGAAACCACTTGCAAATGGCCCCCATTTTATTTTATTTTTAATTAACGTGTCGGTTGCTTACTAGGTTGTAAATTTGTGATTATGAAATATTAATATTAATTAAGAAAACAAATTATAGATAAAGAAATATGCAATCGTGCCAAATCATTTCAAGGTTAATTATTAGTACATTTAGATTAGAGTACACATGGGAATGTCAAATAGGAAGTCTTCAAGATTTTCGTGGTGGTTGTAATTATGGAGTAAATATTAACAAAACTAATATAAAATTAAATAAATTATTTGACCAATTTGGAATATTTTATACCAAGCTTATACCCTTCAACTTGTGTAACCTAGTTTGAATGTTAAACTAATTTAATATTTATGGAAAAAGTTAGGAGCAACGGAGCCAACGTATAAGTTCAATTAAATTCAGTAATTTTTATAAAATTTGTGATATTATTAAAAACTCAATAACTTAAAACATAATAAATAATATCTCAAACTCATAAACTTCAAATTACGATTTCGCCTCTGAATAAACGACATAAGTCACGTGAAGATATAAGGTTACAAAAGTGTACCGCGCCCAATAAGGTTGAAATAATTTCTAATTAATCTAATATTAACAACGCCATTAAGTTTGAAGTTTAGGTTATGTGACATTACATTTCCTAACTTATACCCTAATTAAAAAATGTTGAAGATAATCTTGAGTTAATTGTTTTATTATAGTCATCTAAATGCAGCACAAACCCAAATTGAACCGCAATTAGTGGAAAGAGGAACCTTTTGAGCTTAATTAGCATTATTAGATGGCCCTAGACTTGTCATATGACAACATTATTCTATGCTTTTGTCCTATAATTTTCCATGATTCCATCTTGACTTGTCTAACATGATATTAAGGTTCCTCTTTTTAACGAGTATCTGATATTTTTCATCAGCACAAATAATTTTTTTCCTTTAAAATATTAAAAAAATAAAATATTATTCATCGTATCGTAATAAAATAAAACATATCAAAATTCTCAATTTAACAACCACGAAAGGATAAATCTCTAATCAAAGCGTTTAGCATCTTATGATGCCACGTGTCCAACAAGTAAACTTGTTTTATCAAGGAAAAAATGATCAAATTTGTTCTTAAACTATAGGAATAATTTTAAAATTAGCCCTAACTATAAAAGTTGGATTAATCTAGACTATTTTGCACGATTTAAGAACAAATTGAAACCTTTACTAAAGCGTATAATATTTATCGTTATTTAGAAAAATCAAATTGTTAATATCTAAACTTATACCTAACTTTAGATTATTGAACCATCATACTCCAATATCCACTTCTCATTTTTTTTTAATTCCTCAACAATTAATTGTATCTCTTTTTGATAGTGGACAATTATCTGGTTAAGAAGAGAGGGAGCAACATAATGACCAATCAACAAAATAGGATGCGGTGAGATAGTTTGAAATCTCTATATCTTTAATCAAAAATTTTAAGTTTCGAATCGTGAGAATTAAAAATTTCTCATTATTAAAAACATCGTCTCAAAAAATGAGTTTCACAGATTACAACACATGAATCCATATTTAATCAGTACCAGACACCGTAAGTAAATTAAATAAATGAATAATGATTGATCAAAACATAATGATAAGTACCAACTATTGAAATCTCATCAAGATCACAAAATATACTATTTTTTAAATAAAAAAATGGAAGCAAATGTTTTAAATACGTGTAAAATAGTTAAGTAATTGTCAACTAAGCTCTTATCTATGATTTTACTGGTTAAAAGAGTTTATATTTTTGGCTGTCTACTCAATAGGATTATGTGGTTTCCATTTTTTAATTAAAAGGAATTGATGCTTTTTAGTCCAAGAATTTAGGATAATATTTCCAAATACCAACTACATAAGATAATGAATATATTACACTTTACTAAAAAAAAAAGTTCAAAAAGAATAGTAATATTATTTTGTAATAATTGCTTTTGTGATGATGGTTTTGAGGAAGACAATCTAAAAAAGAAATTAATAAGATTTACTTTTTGTTTATTATAAGGTTGAAAAATTAGTAAAAGATGGACATGGAAGTGATTATTAAGGCATATTAAAAGTGATTTCTCCACTAAGTAAAATTAAATTGGCAGTTGTCAACTCATCTTAGGCGTGTTATGTTAAACAAAAATTATGTTTGTTTTTTTTGGAAAATAATACTAATAGTTGCTGCCAATTAGATTTGTTAAGGTCAAGTTTGATATGAAAATATGCCACTTTATAGATTTTGAGGTTTCTTAAAGGATAAATAATTATTATTATTTTAAATAAAAGGAATTTGGTACATGTAAAAGGTAATATCTATGTCGTATTTGGTATAGAAATGAAGTGTGTTTGGTACTAGGTTTATATTTTAGTGAGAATAAGTGAATTTCTAATTTATATTTTTTCCGTTCGATATGTAAATATTATAGAAGGCGGGGGTGGTGGTGGTGGAATGGGGATGGTGGTCATTGGTAGTCCAATTGAACATCTTTCGTTGAAAAAAT
>NC_028641.1:2036497-2082399 GCF_001406875.1 Solanum pennellii | reverse complement strand
ATATATATATATATATATATATATATATATATACACACACATCATTCCACATTAAATGATATATATTTAAAGTTAGACACATTTAATTAAATCTATGCCTTTCGCACCGTGGTAATCAATGTTTCAAACCCCAAATGACACAAATATCTTTATTTATTTTGATGGTTACACACCATTCTTCTTGAACACCCTTAATAACATTTTTAGCTCCTCCACTGATTATCGGGATTAAGCCTTTAGGGTGAAGATAAGACGTGTTGAAAAATCTGGAGGATATAATCAATGCGGAATGTCATTCGTGGAATATTAGCTTTCTTACTTCTTTCAATATTTATTCTTTCAATATTTATCTTATTTTAATGAACTTATTTTCCTAAAGAAAATATTTTTAAAAACTTTTTGACCAATTAAACACAACAAAATTGAAAAAAAGAAACATTATTTAAAAAAAATTCCTCCATGCTGAACAAGCCCTAAATTAAAATAATAAGTTATCTAAAATGGAGTGCAAGTTATTTTCTTCTTATTATGTAATGTCTAATAAATAATATAATGAAGCTTTTAGTGGCTTCTTTACGCTAAGTCATTTCATATTTCCAAAAAATGATAATTTTCATTAAAAAGCCATGAAACATTTTGTGGTTTTCATTAAAAAGTCTTGTCTAATTTTGAGGTTTTTAAGTTAGATAGGACTTCGAAGAAAAGATGCATATAATATCTTAGGTGAATTATACATCGAAATGAGTGAGAAGAGCAAATAACAATTCACATGATACATATGCTTTTAGATTCGATATAGTACACAAGGAGCAAATCTATGATTTTTTTGTATAATTTAGATTTGAATTGAGAGAAATATAATATTAGAGTTGAATATACACTATTTTAGTATGATGATGAGAAAAACTTCAGCGAGAACACTCATGAGTCCTTAGGAGGGAGAAGATGTATATGTGACGCCCATGATTGAAGGTGAGTTAAAAAGTATGATTGACAACTTTTTAGGTTAGCAAGCATTTGATGAAAAAATAAATTGTTACATGATTATCTTAAGTTTGATGTCAATATTGGAATGATAGACGAACGTAAATAACTTTATAAGGCAACATATAATACACATATTTTATGGATTCAATGATACATATCATATATGACCTACTGATCACGTAACGTAAAGAAATGAATAAAATCTAATTAAAAACAATTAAACATTTAAATCATATTTTCTACTTATAATTGAAATATGTTCCCTAAATAAATCTAAGCTACTATAATCAACTTTTCCTGCTCATTGAAATATCGAATTTTAAGGCTATATTTGTATTGTTGGGCTATACTTTATTTTTTTTCTTCATTGGACACATCTACACAAACAATTAATTATACACATATTTTACCTACCAACCATTCACCTAACATCTAAAGCACTTTACAAAAATCTAACTCCACACTAGAATACAAGAAAATAAAATAAGATTTTTTTTTAGTTTTGTAATTCGTTATAAATTTGTCTGAATTTTATGTTTATTTTACAAGAAATTATCATTTTTACGTATGAAATAAAATTATCTAAGTGTAGTGTTTGGTATATTATTTTTTTTTTTAAAAAAAAGAAAAGAAAAGAAAACGGAGTATGTATATGTTGTTTATTTCAAAAATAGGTTGGATCAACCAACTGCACTCTTATCCGTTATAAGTAAAAAATAATTTGGGTTCTAAAGATTATAGATTTTAATATCGACTTATGTTAATATAAATAAGTTCAAAATCAAAGGCGAAGTAAATATATTAATTTTATGAATTTTTAATTTTTAAAATGATGGATATAAGCGCAAAAATTTGAGTTTTAGATTTAATATGAGTATAAACTTGATGAATTTCTCAAACAAAAATACTCTAAAAGTTATTGGGTTCGATCAAAGTCGTAGTCAGGCTTCTACCTCGACCACTTCCCAGTTATATACAAATTTAATAAATTTTGTGATGTACATTTGTACTATATAGTTTGAACTAAAATTAAATTCATGTATACTTGTACATTATACAACAAATTCGTTAATCAGTAATAAACATATTAATTATTTGGGCTTTTACTTATGAGTAATATTGGATGGGCCATTCAAAAAGTTTAGCCCATGTACTACTAAAGCCCAGTTCATTGTAAACAGTCAAACTCTAAAGTTCGATTCATTTGGGCCAAGTGTTTGGTACGAGGAAAATATTTTTCGTAAAAATTATTTTATCGAAAAACAAGTAGATTTTTGGAAAAAAAAATTTGTTTCTCAATCTTTTATAAATTGAAGCAGGAAAAATATTTTTAATATATTCCTTGATAGCTAAGATGAAAAAAGCGTCAACGATAACTGCAACAATACTTTGTGATTTGAAGTAATGTTATATTTTCAAGTCTTTTAAGTATAATAATTCTATTTTCTTGTATAATTACATAAGAATGCATTATTCATATCATGTTTATCAATTTTTATTCAAATATTTCAAAAGTTATAATTATTATAATTCTTAATCAACAATTTACTCTTTTTTAAATTTCGTATCAAATTGAAATCAAACAAACAAATTAAATAGAGAGAATATATAAAATTGTCATAAACCACAAGGTACTAAAAAGCTAAAAAAACCTTTTATTTATGATAACTAGAAAAAAATATATTACATAGATTTCATCACTATTTTCAACTCATTTTACTATAATTTTAAACATTTCTTGTATAATAGCATAAGAATGCATTATTCTTTCCATATTATAATGTCCTTATTTTAATATCTCAAGGCACCGTTAATTTAATTCTTCAACAAAAAGACATTTTATAACCACTAGAAATTACTAACATATGCATTAGAAAGTTACAATCAATATTTGCAGAAGTTAATTATTTTCCTAACATAATCATGACATTAGGGATATAGTAAATTGTCTTTTCAAAATTTTTAAAAGTTTTTCATTAAAATGACAGTTGAAATTTCTCTAATATTTTAGATATTGAATTAAATAATTAAACTATATTATTTACCACTGAAATTTTTAAGAATAAGAACCAACGTATCATATTGCGATACATGGCTAATATTTTATTAACTTGAAAGAATTTTTTTCAATTTATATAATAAGATACTTACTCTTCCCATACAAAGCTATGAACTATAAGCACGTACATACAAAAAATTCACTTTTTTTTTGGAGATAAATATTACTGCTAAATATTTAGAATCATCATTAATTCAAACTTCAATAAATTTCATAACATATTTATAACAATACACGTATTACTTGAGAAAATAACAATAATAATATATAAACAATTTTTAATTAGAAATATGAAATCATTAATGAGATAATTAAAATCATTAGGACACATCAAAATCAAAGAGTTGAATTTACAAATGTATAGAACATTGTTTTCTATATATTGTGATATCATCCATCGTATAAAAAATATTCTTGGATCTCAAAATTCGATCGATGCAATCATCGCATTTGCTTTTCTTATCCTCTTATTGTGCCTCCTGCCCCTCCTATTGTGCCTCCGTGGCAGGAGTAGACGAGACACCAAGAGATCGATCAGATGAAAGATTGTCGTGCTTGAAAAGATAATTATGACTCGTGAATTTATTATATGTTGAATGACCCACCCACACGATTACCAATAAATCCTGTCTTGCACATGAATTGTGGACGATGGAAAAATTCGTTCCAATCTTCATAGCTTTTTAGACCTGGAACTTGTTAAAAATATATACTCTTTTTTAAAAAAAAAGAAAACATACCTCGATCACGATAATCATATTTTTTAGATCTGTACAAAAAAACTTGTCAAAATAATATTTTTAAAAAAAGAGCAGAAAACAAACCTCGATTACCGTCTTTAAAACTTTTTAGACCTGTAAAAAATAATTTGTCAAAAAAATATTAAAAAGAAAAAAAAACATAATTGATCAATGTGTTACTAGCTCTAAGATTGAGCACTAAATTTCTCGAGTCTAATGCGATCACATTATACAAATAAATGAACATGTTTGCTTGTTTCTTTATAAAAATAGTTTTGAACCTACTAGTTATATGAATCATGTGTTTTAAATTCGCTCTAATTTTCTTCCCTTTTTTTTCAGAATTTGAAGGATTAGTCATAATTAGTGTATGAACATGGTTATTAATTAAATATACAGTAAAATATAGATAACAATCTCTTCTATTGTAATACTCCACTTTTGTTTCATATTTGTTGTTAATTACCCTTTAAGATAGAATTAATTAATTTTTTCCTATTTTGGCTTTAAAATTAATTCTTTTTTGAAAGTATAAACGTTGTAATGTTTCAACTTCCAAAAAAAGTTTCTCCATATAAAATTAATTTTCATCTTCTTATTTATGATTTCTTAAGAGACGTGTAACAAAAAAGTGAACAAGTATTATGAGAAAGAGAGAGTTGTTATAAATACATTGAATTAAGTGGATTGTCCATTAAGCTTATCATAAACTTATCCTTATCATGGATATGTATTCCCAAGGTGATGAATCTTTTTGAAATAGAAATGTATCTACTAATGTGACACTAAACATGGTGACCTTTTGGTTGATTTCTCTACCTATAAATAGAGATATCATTCACCATTGTAATATACACTTGAATAAGAAGAAAATTCCCCTTCTTCTATCTACTTCTCTTGTCTTCTTCTTTAGATTATATTCTTATGAGCTTGATTTTTTTTAGTTTAAAATTAAAAGTTTTGTTTACTTTTTAATACTTTGTGTCAAGTTAAAATTAATCAAACAAATTAAAACTTAGAAAGTTACTTATTTATTTTTTTAATGTTTGACAAATATGAAATATAATAATTTATTTTCTTTGAAGAATTGCAACAATAAAACTTGGAAGTAATCATTATTTATGCAAAGATATTATAATATTTTATTTTAGATTATGTTGATTTTGAATGAACAGATTCTTCATTCTTTTTAGTTGGAATTTTACATTTTTCTAACTCTTATCCAAAGGATGAGTTCTATTTTTAATGGTGTTTGGTATTTCAGGTTAATATAATCTGCCACGTGTCTAATTGTTTAGTTGTATAATACAACTTGTATTATTTTGATCCATAATACCTAAAAAATATAGAAAAATATTACATGAAAACTAAACAATGCTAGGCTTGTGCTGACATCTAGTTTACTTAATCTTGCTTTACTGGAATAAACTTAGAATGAAAAAGACATGATTAGGTGTACTCCAACACTAATAAAGTAGGGAGATTAATCGAGCAAACATATATTATGTATTTATTTGAAATAATAAAAGCTTTAAAAACTATGATATATATTTGATTTAATATATTTTTCATTATATATGTTTGCTCGAAGTAGTATCAATTTGCTTTTTATATGTATGAATTGATATATTGTATTGTTGACGTTTTTAGTTAATCATTGCCACGTTTGGAGTCTAACTATCACTATGGCTAATAATACTTTTTTTTTGTTTCATTTATATGACTATTTATATTTTGAGTTAAGAGTCAAACTTATTTATTTTGACTGATAGTTTAGACATACATTCTTCAACTTTTAGAAAAATAATTTACATATTTAGAAATTACATTAAAAAAAATATTATAAGTCAAAAGAATTAAAACTTAAAATATTTAAAGAGCATTCAAATAGTTGCAATCAAAGACTTTTGTTATTTGATTCTTGAAACCTAGCCTATATATCTCCATCTCAGCTCTTCTTGTTCCACCAATAAGCTCCCATAGCAATAGCATCCCTTGTGTTAGTATTTCAGGTTCGCGTCGAAAAGTAATATTCTTTTTAACTGAGGCGATTTTATTGGATGTGAAATTTGAATCCAAGACTTTTGATTAAGAATGAAGAAGTACTTATCACTCAACTGCAACCCTTATTCACTACAACAAAAATGACCATTAGCGGCATTTAATTCTTAATTGTCGCTAAATATGTATTTTAGCGGCAATTGTCACTCTTTGTATATGTCCCTAAAGCCTTTAGCAAGTTCTAATGACACTTAACTAATGCCGGTAAAGATGTAAGCACTCTTTATTAGTGTCAATATTTAATGCCTGCTAAAAATTATTTTTAATATAGTGATTGATCCTTATTACCATCTTACAAAGCCATAGTATAATATCGAAATCATATCATATAAATTGAGACAGTAAAGTCGGAGTAAAAGAAAGAAGATGGTGATGTAAAACCATTCAAAGAAGAGAGGCTACAAAAGGACGTTTGGATTTGGTAGAGAAGAGTCTAAAAGAATCTTTCACATGTATTCAAACGTTATAATCAAAGTGAGAAAAGAGGAATTAGGAAGTTTGTTACATTTGCAATTTTGCATGCATACATGGGAAATGTAGGGACATGTTTGACTTTATAAATATTACAATAAACATTAAACAAATTTGGAAATGCAACCAATCACTTTCTTTAAAGGCTCAAGTCCTTTTCATCTAATGCACCAATTCAAGAAAACACACAATTTTCAATTATCAACTACTGTATCTTCTTTTATGTAATCCCATATCTCCATCTACCCCACCCTGTAGCCTCCTCTACCCACCTGGGGGCGGATTTAGGAAGATATATGAGTGTTTATCTGAACTTTTTCGATAAAAAAATATATTATGTATAAGGTGATTTGTTTGTGTGTATATATAGATAGAGAGATGTAAAAATTTTTAAACAAGTAGAGGTTGACGTTATGATTTTAGGCGTTCAAACTTACTTTGAGATTTCAAGAATAAATCTCATGTGTTATACTTTTATTATTCAAATCTCCTTCGTAAAATTCTCTGTAAAAACTCTTCTCACTATGGATATATATAAGTCGGGCGTATATATAATGTCATAATATCATATTCAGTTGAATCTAATACTTTCGATATGGTATATAAATTTATGTTTAAGATTTATTAACATTACAATTCAATTATTTTAATTTGAAATGAAGGGAGTATGAATTTATATATACAGTGTAAAATAGCTAACATAAAGTAAAATAATAGCCGAATTTAGAGTTTCAAAGCATCACTAATAAGATTAATTTTAGTTAAGTACACTCCTAATTAGGACTACGTATAGGTTTGAAATTCATTTGTTCGATTTATCAATTATCAGTTTGTAATTATGTTAAACCATTATAGAATCGATTTAACCGTTAAGGTTTATCACAAAAAAAAAACATAAAAAATCGCTTAGAAACAAGGTAGCAAAACAAATGAACTATGCATATGAGTTCATACACTGCATCTTGCTAAAAAAATAAACATTATCACATTACAGAAGGGATAATGCCCAAGTACCCCCTCAACCTATGCCCAAAATTCCAGAGACATACTTATACTATACTAAGGTCCTATTAACCCCCTAAACTTATTTTATAAGTAGTTTTCTATCCCTTTTCAGCCTACGTGGCACTAGTTTGAAAAAAAAAGTCAACCATCATAGGATCCACAAGATAGTGCCACGTAGGCCTAAAAGGGGCAGAAAATTATTTAAAAAATAAGTTCAGGGGTAATAGGACCTTAGTATAGTATAAGTGTGTCTCTGAGATTTCGAGCATAGGTTGAGGGGGTACTTGGGCATTATCCCCATTACAGAATACTATCGAAAATAAAAATATGAAACTAAACTCTTAATCAAGGACTTTCCGTACAAAAACTCTTACTATTAGGTTATAGTTAATCTCTTAATAGAAAACCTCAAACCAATAATAAAATCCAAAAAATGACTAAAACACTAATCAAACTCATCACCAATTTCGATTTAATTTTGAATACTTATACTTCCGACATTCATTTTTATATTACTTTACTCATATTGACTCGATACATTCACGAAGACGAAATGACAGGAATATAATTATGGATGTCGTTTTGGACCCGTGCTTGACCTTTGTCTTATCGTTCAATAATTATTTGTCTTTTATCCATTAATTATTCATCTCTCCCATTAAACAAACAAACAATAACACTCTGTTTTCTCTCTCTGTTTGTGAATGGAGTAGCATATCGGTCACCATTAATGGAATAGTTATTTAGTCAACTCACACATAAAAAAGAGTAGTTGTATCTTCTCCTTATCTCTTCTTAATTACTCCCATCCTTCATTAAATCCTCACGTAAACTCCAAGAAACCAAATATCCATCCCCTGTTTCTGCTGCATGCAGCAAAAAAAAAAAAAAACAGAGTCATAAGTACTGCTTCAAGTTTTTCATATTCGCTTTCAAATCATGTCGATGTTGAACAAACTATTGCTGTTTTGGTTTGTTGCTGCAACTCTTTTTGTTGGATATGTGTTTTCCGAAACAGAGTTTGAGGTTCTGTTAGAGATTAAAAAGTCATTTCTTGATGACCCTGAAAATGTTCTATCAAATTGGTCCGATGAAAACAAAAATTTCTGTCAATGGAGAGGTGTTTCATGTGATGAAGATAAATTAAAAGTTGTGGGGTTGAATCTTTCTGATTGTTCAATAAGTGGTTCAATTTCACCTTCGATTGGCTTTTTACATCACCTACTCCATCTTGATCTTTCTTCTAATCTATTATCAGGTCCCATTCCACCTGCTCTATCTAATCTTTCGTCTTTACAATCTCTTCTTCTTTATTCTAACCAACTCACTGGCCCCATTCCAAATGAAATCGGTTTGTTGAAGAATCTTCAAGTTATTAGAATTGGTGATAATGCTGGATTAACTGGACCAATTCCGAGCAGTTTTGGTGATCTTGAAAATTTGGTTACTCTTGGTTTAGCTTCATGTAGTTTGATTGGCGCGATACCTCCTCAGTTGGGAAAACTCAAGCTGGTTGAGAATATGAATCTGCAAGAAAATCAACTAGAAAATGAAATTCCTGTGGAGATTGGTAACTGTTCTAGTCTCGTTGCGTTTAGCGTTGCAGTTAACAATCTCAATGGATCAATCCCGGAGGAATTATCTATGCTTAAAAACCTTGAGGTTATGAATTTAGCGAATAATAGTTTTTCAGGACAGATACCTACTCAGCTTGGTGAAATGAATGAGTTGCGATATCTCAATTTGCTTGGTAATCAGCTGGAAGGTTTGATACCAAAGTCGTTGGCGAAGTTAAGTAATGTTCAAAATTTAGACTTGTCTGGTAATAGACTTACTGGTGAAATTCCTGGAGAATTTGGGAACATGGAAGGCCTTCAGTTTTTGGTTCTGACTAGTAATAATCTATCGGGTAGTATACCGAAAACGTTATGTAGTGGAAACAGTAGCTTGGAACACATGATGTTATCGGAAAACCAGCTTTCTGGTGAGATACCTGTGGAGTTGAGAGAATGTGTTTCACTAAAGGTGCTCGATTTGTCTAACAACACGCTTAATGGTTCGATACCTTTTGAGTTGTACGAGTTGGTTGAGTTGACTGATCTCTTACTTAACAACAACACGTTGGTTGGTTCAGTTTCTCCGTTGATTGCAAATCTTACCAATCTGCAAACACTGGCATTGTCGCATAATAGTTTTCATGGAAATATACCGAAAGAGATTGGGATGCTAGGAAGTCTTGAGATTCTGTTTCTATATGAGAATCAGTTCTCTGGAGAAATACCAATGGAGATAGGGAATTGCTCGAGCTTGCAAATGATCGATTTATATGGTAATGCATTCTCAGGACGCATTCCCATTACAATCGGAGGGCTGAAGCAGCTGAATTTCGTTGATTTTAGACAGAATGATCTCTCTGGTGAGATTCCAGCAAGTTTGGGGAACTGTCATCAGCTGAAGATCCTTGATTTGGCGGATAATCGTTTATCTGGTAACGTTCCTGCTACGTTTGGTTATCTTCGAGCATTGGAGCAGCTTATGCTTTATAACAACTCACTTGAAGGTAATCTTCCTGATGAACTGATCAATCTTGCAAACTTGACAAGAATAAATTTTTCTCATAACAAACTGAATGGTAGTATAGTTTCCCTGTGTAGTTCGACGTCTTTTCTTTCGTTTGATGTTACAAACAATGCATTTGATCATGAGGTTCCACCACATTTAGGATATTCACCATTTCTTGAAAGATTAAGGCTAGGAAACAATCGTTTCACCGGAGAAATCCCTTGGACATTGGGATTAATCCGTGAGCTATCACTGCTCGATCTCTCTGGAAATGAATTAACTGGTCTAATACCTCCACAGCTTTCGCTGTGTAGAAAGCTCACACATCTCGATCTGAATAACAACCGGTTTTATGGATCAATTCCATCTTGGCTCGGAAACTTGCCACTCTTAGGTGAGCTTAAGCTGTCCTCAAATAAGTTCTCGGGACCTCTTCCTCGAGAACTATTTAACTGCTCGAAGCTTTTGGTGCTGTCTCTAGAAGACAATTCAATCAATGGAACTCTACCCCTTGAAATTGGTGAACTCAAGTCCCTAAATGTCCTAAATTTTGACAAAAACCAACTCTCTGGTCCCATTCCATCTACCATTGGCAACTTAAGCAAGCTATATATACTCCGTCTCTCGGGAAACAGCTTAACCGGTGAAATACCAAGTGAGCTTGGAGAACTCAAGAATCTTCAAAGCATACTGGATTTGAGTTTCAACAATTTCACTGGTCAAATTCCTCCTTCCGTTGGAACACTCACAAAGCTTGAAACACTTGATCTGTCTCATAACCATCTCACCGGAGAAGTTCCTCCTCAAGTCGGTGAAATGAGTAGCTTGGGAAAGCTTAACCTCTCCTACAACAACCTTCAAGGCAAATTGGACAAACAGTATGCACATTGGCCAGCTGATGCATTCACCGGGAATCCACGTCTTTGTGGAAGTCCTCTGCAGAATTGTGAAGTCTCTAAGTCCAACAATCGGAGTTCAGGACTAAGCAACTCGACAGTTGTGATCATTTCAGTCATATCGACTACAGTGGCGATCATACTTATGTTGCTTGGAGCTGCACTCTTTTTCAAGCAAAGGCGAGAAGCCTTTAGAAGAGGAAGTGAAGTAAATAGTGCTTACTCATCCAGCTCTTCTCAAGGACAAAAGAGACCACTTTTCGCAAGTCTAGCTGCTAAGCGTGATATCAGGTGGGATGACATCATGGAAGCTACAAATAATCTAAGCAACGACTTCATAATCGGATCTGGTGGTTCAGGTACTGTCTATAAAGCTGAGCTTTTTAACGGAGAGATCGTGGCAATCAAGAGAATACCAAGCAAGGATGATCTCTTGCTAGACAAATGCTTTGCAAGAGAAATCAAAACACTTTGGAGGATAAGGCACAGACACTTGGTGAGGCTACTTGGATACTGCAACAACAGCGGAGAAGGTTCAAACGTACTGATTTATGAGTACATGGAGAATGGAAGTGTGTGGGATTGGCTTCACAAGCAGCCAGCTAATAACAACAAGAGGAAAACATGCCTCGATTGGGAGGCAAGGCTGAAGATAGCGGTGGGATTAGCACAAGGAGTTGAGTACCTTCATCATGATTGTGTACCGAAGATCATTCATAGGGACATCAAATCCAGTAATATTCTACTAGACTCAAACATGGAGGCACATTTGGGAGATTTCGGGCTGGCTAAAGCCGTTCATGATAACTATAATTCCTACAACACTGAATCAAACTTGTGGCTTGCTGGTTCATTTGGTTATATCGCTCCAGGTATATCTGAATTCTCGAGTATTAGCATTCGAAAAAAAACAGTTTTTTTTTGGTTATACTAAGTTGCTTATTTGTTGGCAGAGTATGCTTATTCTTCGAGGGCAACAGAGAAGAGTGATGTTTATAGCATGGGGATTGTACTGATGGAGCTAGTGAGTGGAAGGATGCCAACTGATGGGAGTTTCGGAGAAGATATGGACATGGTGAGGTGGGTTGAATCGTGTATCGAAATGTCTAAGGAAGAGGTTATTGATCCTGTTTTGAAACCATTGTTACCTAATGAAGAAAGTGCTGCACTTCAAGTGCTGGAAATAGCACTTGAATGCACCAAAACTGCACCTGCTGAAAGGCCATCTTCGCGCAAAGTTTGTGATCTGTTGCTACATGCATTCAACGATAAGGTGGTTCATTCTGATAAAATGAGTCCAGACAATTACGTCTAGACGTTTAGTTTCCTTAAGTTTTGTAAGATCTTGATCTTGTGAAAAAATTGATTATGTAATAGCATTGATTCTAGCTAGGAAAGGTTTCCATAAGAATATCATTTTCCCTTTGTGTTATTTCTAGAATTTAACTATAATGATATCCAGTGTAATTTCACAAGTGGGGCCTACGGAAGGTAGAAGTATATACATACCTTACTCTTGCCTTGTCGAGAAAAGAGAGAATGTTACTGACAGACCTACGACTTAAAATAAAGCATATATATCCTAGCTAATAATGCTATTCATCTATAACCAAGTTATAAACAATGGTGAATGAGCCAACAAAGTCAAAGTATTTGGTCCCCTCCTCTCAAAATATTGAAGCATATGTTATATTTCAAAGTCTCGACTCTCTATCTCCACGAGGTATGCATAGTGAAAAACCATGAGAGTATGAGAGGTGGGAGGTTGGGGGGGATGAAGGGAATTAAAAAAAAAAAAGCAAAAATTTGTGTTTTGTGATTGAGAAAGAAAAGTGAGACTTGATAAAACAGGTTTACGTTTTTTATTTATTCTGTCTTTTACTGTAAAATGAATATCTCGCAAGTCGATAGCATTCAAATGAATAAAAATGAACCTTAATCGTTCTATGGTTTCGATTTTGTGTTTATTTTCTTATATCGTGTATTTTTTTTTCACATTGTTATGTTAGTCTTCTTTTTTGGTAATTTTCATATATGGATAATATATTTCATAACTTCTCAATGAGAATTTCACACGAATATTTTATTGACGTAAATTAGAGTAACTTTTATTACTATAGTAACAATTTAAATACTATTTGTGGTACTTGCCAAAAAATAATAACAATTGTGATAACATTACTAGAACATTTATTTTTAGTCAAATTATGAGGAAAGATGTAAATTTTATCGTTATCTTTTTTATCAACAAAAATTAAATTTGATGCGTTTGGAGGTGAAAATGCACAGTAACGTATTTAATCAATACATAATTTATAAAGTTGCCTTTAAAATATATTTGAGTAATACATATTATCTCATATTCCATAAGCCGTTATCATTATTGAGAAGTGAAAATACATAGTACCATATAATGCAAATATAATATTTTCTATTATATATTTTGTTTGTTGTTAGTTTATTTCGACCGATTACATATATTAAACAGTTAAAACTAATACAAAATATTCAGCAATTTATACAGTTGCATTTAGACTTATTTGAATAATATATACATTATCTTCATCTTGTTTTTCAAGTCGTTATTTAATGCAAATAAAAAAAATTTGGTAAGTTTGTTTAGTGTTAATTTTTCGTGGCATTTGAGTAATATGAAAAATCTAATAATTTATAAGTCGTTATAGTTATTGTGTGAAAATACATAGTAATATATTTAATGAAATTAATTATTTGCTTGCGTCTTTACCTTTTTTTAATTTAAAGGCATACGCAAAACAAAAAATGATAAGTAAAATAAATCAAAACATATGCTAAATAATGACATGAACGAATTTAAATAGATAAACACGATTCATCTAGATGATATCATTGATGCGTATTAATTCATAACCTAGAAAGTATAGCATATTCAAGCTTTCTTGTATAAATAAAAAAAAAATCCACTAACAATAACTTTTTTTTTAAAAAAATTTATATCTTAACGTAAGCACATAAAATACAGGTTAATCAAGAGGAACCCATCATATTTTAAGTTCTTTTATTATATTATAATTGATTCGATTTTCGAAACATATTGCCACATTCTATCTTTACTATAAAAAATATATATCCTAAATTAATAACGTCCAGCTGAATAATATAAATATTTTTATTATTGAATTTTGATGTTATGCGATAAAGTCAACAAAATTTGACCAAAGATATGAAATATATTATTTATTTATTTTGCTTAAGCATAAACTTCAAATCTTCATCCATCTAGCTTTTTTTTTAATGCCAAATTTTTTCAAAGAAAATTATAATAATTAACAAAACTATATGGCACTTGGTAAAAGCCTAAATTAATCTAATTCTACGTACGTTTTCTATTTTATGTTTATTTTTTCCTTCAAATTGTCATGTTAGTCTTCTATCTTCTTCCCTCTAATAAGAATCTCACGTGATTAACCTAACTTTCTTAATAAATAAAAAGTAGGGAAAAAACATTTTATCAGTGACGTTCTACGTTTATTATATCTTCCTTAAAACACTTATCGCCCATGCTACACCCTCCCACTTTTATTACTTTTGCTAGATTACATATAAATACTCTTGAGAACTGAGATAACATTTTCTTTTACTTAATTACCAAAAATAAGTAAAATTCAATTTGTTTTCCAAAAACAAAATATTTAATGAAAACATTTTTCATGAATGTTAACATTCGAAGTTAAAATAAGTGTTTGGGTTTTTAGAATTTATCGTTGTGAAAACAAAGTAGATGATATACGAATTTCTAGTGTACCCATGGAATAACACTTTATTGGACCTAACACATAACGGAAATTGAATTAATCAAGACTTTAATACGAATACCAAACACAAACACAAAATGAGAAATAAAAGATACGTAATGCTTGCACATTTGCCTCAGTTTTTTTTTTTTACCTTGAAATGGCAAGTACTCCTATATCGTTAACGAAAAATCGATACATTTACTGAATGTTACCTAAATGTGACATATTCACTGAATGACATAAAAAGTTTCTGAAGCGTCAAGTTTATTACTAGTATATAGTACTATTTTGTTACAATTTTTCCATGTGCATTAATACTTTACAACAAATTCACCAGATTTATACATATTCAATATAAAGAAGACCTAAAACAAGTCTCAACTTAGAAACACATATCCTAGAATGAGTACTAAACTTAATTTGACACAGAATAGGAAAAATTGGAATATACACAAATAAGGAGATGTATAAAAGGAATACGTATCAAAAAGGCGTTAAATGACACAAGAATGATACATCTTTTATGAATGTTGTAGGATTCAGATACCAGTACTTGAGTCGAGGGTATATCAGAAACAACCTCTACCTTAGACACCACCCTGGTAGTCACGAGATATGCTGGTGGTGGTGGTTGAACAACTCAAGATACATCAACAAAGACACTCAAGACAACACAACTTTACCATGTATTTCTGCAAGAGGTTGTTTCCACAGCTCGAACTCAAAAAGAGGGGCTACCGTTACTGGGACGATGATACAGCACTGTCATTTCAAGTTATGCAAGTGAAACCATACAGGGAACAGGTGTTTCTGGGGAGAGGAGTGAAAGGTATGAATGATATCTGTACTGTATAAAGAACAACAGTAACTACTACTAGCAAAAGAAGCAATTGTGTATATGATTGTACGGATGCAATCGTGTAATATATGCATACGCATTCAAACTGCATCCGTTATGTAATTGTATAACCTAAAACAGGATTCTTATGCTAACGACAAATAGGGAAAACGCAAAAGAGACAAGGAATGAATGAAAACTGGATTCTCATACCATACATAGAAGCTGGTTTACGATTGATTCACAAGCATCTGATTTTCGTGCTCACCACGAAACATAAGGTCTAAACATCATCCATACACAAACTGATAGATTACTACACCATTTTCCAGTTTTCACAAATAATCAAAGATGAGTAAGCATAATAATCGATCAGCAGATAGATATATAGCGTAATAAAGGAAAGAAATTCTAAAAAAGAAGAGGTAAGAGAAGGAAAGTTGGAACAAAAGTATTTTCATTTCCATAGCGCTACCAACTGTCTTACAAGTAAACTAGGTTTATAGACGACCAACTGCAGGAAAATATAAAAGTACTAATACACAAGCCTATATGCCGAAGAACAACCTTGCAGAACTTTATTTCTCTCCTCGACTAAGTCAAGAAAATAAAGATCGCAAAACCCAAAAAAGACCCAAGTTGTACTACTTACTTACTTATCTATATAGTAGCTTTTAGCAGACACTAATGGAAAAACTATAACTGTATTGCTCGTTATTTCACCTAACCTTAAAACTATTTGATGACCACCTTTGGAATATCATGTTACTGGAGAAGACGATTGACTTGATTGAAGTTGAAATGGAAAAGAAAATTGTACTCAAGACCTTGTATGTAGTTGAATCTTGAGTCCAGCTTGTGCTTCCCCATTCTGAAAAGAAAAGTTTTTTTCTGATAAGATAAAAAAGTTTTTGATAAATTACCCATTAGCAAGAATCCTGTTGCCCCCGGAAACCAATTATGTAATGATCGGAACCCAAACACCCGCTACAGCACAACACATGGTGCTGCCAAATCTTCAGCATCCCATAACTGCGCAATTATACACAAAAGTACCAGAACTCTTACTGCCAAGCAAGGTCCATACTGGAGGCCCTTCACTCGGCACCCACGAATTCACCTCAATATACCCATCGCCCATAGCCCTAGGACCTCCAACTACAATCAATCTATCGCCACAGGCACGAAATGCTAAACCCCATCCATTCATGGAAGCAGCTCCTTCAGGCAACCCTCCCATGGTAACCCATGTCTTGCTTGACTTGTCGAACTTCCTAACCACCATGGCAGCATAATCGGCA
The DNA here is from genome assembly GCF_001406875.1 of Solanum pennellii. NCBI lineage: Eukaryota > Viridiplantae > Streptophyta > Magnoliopsida > Solanales > Solanaceae > Solanum > Solanum pennellii. Next base: position 2,065,703 of record NC_028641.1, on the reverse strand, counting down.
GAATAGAGTTCGTTATTAACAACTCCCACCAGTGGAGGTGCTTCGGATGAAGCAGGGATATCAGTCCTACCAGCGTTAGGTCGCACAGGGGACATGTTTGGGATTTCCGTCCATTTTCCTGTGGTCAGGTCATACTCCTCAGCACATGTCATCAGCGTCCCGTCAGCTCCACCAATACCCCCTATCACGTAAAATTTACCGTCAATGAAAACGCCAGAGCACATCTTCCGTGGGCGGTTCATGCTAGGCAATACCCTCCACGAGCCGTCCTCCGAGTTGTAGATCTCAGCCGAGCTAAGGATTATCCCTCGTGAATCACAGCCGCCAGCAAGAATGGCAATCGCTCCAAGGCTGGCAGAACCGAACAGGCATCGAGGCGCATTCATCTGCATCCCGGTTGTCCATGTATTTGTCAGTAAGCTGTACCGATAAATAACATGTGACAACACCTCCTTTCCAAAAACAAGAAGCTCTGTACCAACTGCCAAAGATTCCTTGTCGGAGAACACGAAGCACTCATTGGGATTCATCGTCGGCAGTTTCATCCAACGGCGCCTAGTAGGGTCGAATGCATCCCATTCGAGCAGCTGGCACGAGAAATACACCCAGTGCTCCACCACACCAATTTTTCGTCGCAACCTATACAGCTCATCGCTCCTAACTAATGAGCGAAATGCACTATTCAAAGATGCTAAGGTGCTATAATCTGACCTTGAGCACCAAGCGAGAGAACTTACAGAGTTATCCCGGCCAATGGCAGGAATAAGCGAACTGATATCAGCATTATCCCCAGCATCATCCCCAGTCTGATGCTGATTGCCAGCTTGCTCATCAGGGGGTGCTGCAGCAGAATCATCCTCAGCATGACCCTTATTATCAGCTTGCTCATCAGCGGATGCTGAACCAAAGTTCTTCCCAGCACGAGCCTCGTTGTCAGCTTGCTCATCATCGGATGCTGAAACAAAATCCTCCCAAGCAAGAGCCTGATTGTCAGCTTGCTCATCATCGGATGCGGAATCAAAATCCTCCCAAGCAAGAGCCTGATTGTCAGCTTGCTCATCATCGGATTCAAAATACTCCCCAGCACGAGCCTCATTGTCAGCTTGCTCATCATCGGATGCTGAATCAAAATTCTCTTCAGCACGAGCCTGATTGTCAGCTTGCTCATCATCGGATGCGGATTCAAAATCCTCCCAAGTAAGAACCTGATTGTCAGCTTGCTCATCATCGGATGCTGAATTAAAATACTCCCCAGCACGAGCCTCATTGTCAGCTTGCTCATCAGCGGATGCTGAATCAAAATACTCCCCAGCACGAGCCTCATTGTCAGCTTGCTCATCAGCGGATGCTGAATCAAAATTCTCTACAGCACGAGCCAGATTGTCAGCTTGATCATCAGCGGATGCTGAATCAATTTTTTCTACAGCACGAGCCTGATTGTCAGCTTGCATATCAGCGGATGCTGAATCAATATTCTCTACAGCACGAGCCTGATTGTCAGCTTGCTCATCAGCGGATGCTGAATCAAAATTCTCTACAGCAAGAGCCTGATTGTCAGCTTGCTCATCAGCGGATGCTGAATTGAAATTCTCTACAGCACGAGCCTGATTGTCAGCTTGCTCATCAGCGGATGCTGAAGAACTGCCCACGGAGAAAACCCCTCCATCTAGCTCAGAGCCATCAGACTGCTTCTGCAACTTGCATTGCACATTTACACCTTCCTCGTCATTTTCCAATGGCCTTTTGCCATTCTGGGCATCAATCCTATCAATGTGATAACTCATGCAGCCCGTCGTCCAGTTATTTTCTGTTCGACAATCCCTTTGAACCATACACGTACGATCCTCCAACATGTCTTCCAGATTGAACCCTAGAACAAACACCAGTTCCGCAACCCTCCTGTGCTCAGTCCTAACAAAACAGATATCCATTTAACAAAATTAGTATAGAACAACCCTAAAACCAAAAGATTCATCAAAACCAGGTTAAAATTCAAACAACACACAGAAAAAACAAATTCTCAATCACCAAACCACAAAAACATAATTTTTCCCTTGCTGTATATCATTCAACATCAGTTTTGATCATCAGTTAGAGAAAATCAAATCAAATACCAGTAACATTCAAATGTATAAAAAAACAATTCTTATAAACACAAATGCAGGATTTTTTCAGTAAACAAAAAAAAACCACAAACATCTATAACCCCTCATTGATTCAACTAAAAAAAAATTCTATAATCCCTCATTGATTCAACTAAAAAAAAATTCTATAATCCCTCATTGATTCAACTTGAAAAAAAAACCTCTAATCCAGATCAAAAGCAACTCCATTCAGCATTCAATCCAATCCAACAGATCCTGTAAAAACAATCAAACAGAAAAAAACCCCCAAAACCAAAAACACCCTAAAAATCAAATCTTTTTAATCAAATAAACATGCAAGAATCATTAAAGATTCAAACTTTACAACCCCCAGATCCCCAAAATTCAGATCAAACAACCCCCTTTTGCTCAAATTCACCAAAATCAATCAATCAAACACCAAAACTCCATTCTTGCATTGTTACCAAACCAAAAAAACCACTCAAAACCACTAAAAAAAGAAAGAATTTTTTTTTTTATAAATTGTATAAAATGAAAAGGTGGAAAAGAGAGAAACCTTTGATTGTAATTGAAACTGAACTGAATGAAATGAACACTCCTTTCCCTCTCTATATATAACAAAAAAAAAACTCTACCACTTTAATTTTCTTGGTTTTGCCTATCTATCTCTATAGTCTTTTTCTTTCTTTTGTTCTTTCTGTTTTTCTGTTTGTACTTAGTATAAGGGGCAGTTACTTGTTTTTTTTTTTTATAAAAAAAAAAAAAAGGAAAAAAATGGAGGAAGAAGAAAGCTATGAGGGGTGGGTTTTTTTTTTTTTTTGAAACCTTTGGATTCTCTCTGAAAATCAAAGTAAGGTTTTATGGCATAATTTTAGAAGGAATACTATACTTTATCTCTCTTCTTCTTCTCATTTTTTTTTCTCTCTCTAACTATATTTTTTTATTATATATAATTAAAATATATTTATATAATAAACAGCTGGATATTATGTGTATAATTGTTGTATATTAAAATTTAAAAAAAAATTGTAATAAAAGTAGAAAAAAAAATACAAAAAAGACAAAGAGAAAGGTGGGAAGAAAGGGAGGATAAGCGTGGATGAGGAAGTTGTGGGACCCACTTTACAGCTTACTTCTTTACTTATACTTCTTAAAAAGTATTTTTTTTTGAGTTTATATATAATTAATTATGTTAATAGTTAAAAAAAAATTTAATTTGAGATTTAAATTACTAAATAATGAGATGAACTTGTTTTTTTTTTATTGGGTAGATAAATAGTTAAAAAATAATATTTAGCTAGATATTAGGTCAAGCGTATATGATTATAAATAATTTTATTGATTTTACGCGTCAAAATGTATAAATTTAACGAAACATAATAAACACAATTTTATATATTTATTTACTTTAATACTTGATTTTGAAACTTTTTTGATCAATTAGATTGTGTATACATTACATCCCACATATGTTAAACATTAAATAATAATACGTAAATTTTAAGAAATATTTAAGTTATACATAGGAGTATGTGGTATTTCATAAAAATATATTGTTATTGAGAAGTGAAAATACGTATGTATACCGTATATAGTGCAAATGTAATATTTTTTGTAATAAATTTTGTTTATTGTTTTTTTTTATCAGTTACATATTAAAGTAACACAAAGTATCCGACAATTAATAAAGTTGCCTTTAAAATTTTATTTGAATAATAAATATTATTTAATAATTTATAAGTTATTATTGTTAATGAGAAATGAAATACATAGTAACGTATTTGATGTAAATAAAAAAATTCTACACTACATAGTTTATAGTTCTTCTCCAATTCAATTATAAAATAAAAATGTGGTCAAAATGCAAATTATGCATACATATTTAATTTCGTATATCAATTTAATAACAAAATTTATTTCATGTAAAAAAGGCTCGTCAATCTAAAAATCTGTTATTTATATTTGACTCATCCTCGTTTCACATTAGTATGTCTCTGTTATTCATTTTTGACTCACCCTCGTTTCACACTTGCGTGTCTTTTTGTTAGGGACGTTACATTAATCTTGATTGAACTGGTCAAATTTCAATAAAATGATATTTATTACAATTAGATTACTGGTAAAAGTTAGGTTAGTGGTAAAAGTTATATTTAGATTTTCAAAAGGAGTTCATTTACTAGTCAAATTCTCAATTTAATGTTCTTCGACTTTAAGTTTTAACTTCCCAACTTCCATATTTGACTTCATAGTATAATATTACAAAGTATTTTCAAAAAATTTCATTAACTACAAATTCACAATTTAATGTTTTTACGTTTAAACTCTCTAACTACCATATTTGACTTCGTAGTATAACAATACAAGGAACTTTCAACGTAGTTCATTTACTACGAATTCACAAGTTAATGTTTTTACACTTTAGTTTATAACCTCTAACCTCTAACTTCCGCATTTGACTTCATAGTATAATACTTACATGATATTTTCAAAGAACTACATTTACAACAAATTTACAATTTAATGTTTTCGATTAAATTTTAACTCTCTAACTTCCACATTTGACTTCATAGTATAATAATACAAGGTATACTTAAAGTATTTCATCTACTACGAATTTACAATTTAATGTTTTTACGCTTTAGTTTATAACCTCTAACCTCTAACTTCCACGTTTGACTTCATAGTATAATACTTACATGATATTTTCAAAGGACTACATTTACAACAAATTCACAATTTAATGTTTTTCGATTAAGTTTTACTCTCTAACTTCCACATTTGACTTCATAGTATAATAATACAAGGTATATTTAAAGTATTTCATCTACTACGAATTTACAATTTAATATTTTTACGCTTTAGTTTATAACCTCTAACCTCTAACTTCTACATTTGACTTCATAATATAATACTTACATAATATTTTTAAAGAATTATATTTACTACAAATTTATAATTTAATATTTTTAGGACTTTAATTTAAAATCTGTAACTTCCACATTTGACTTTTGCATTATAATATTACGTGGTAAAAAAGCTAATAGTATATCATTTTTTGACCTATTTTTATTCAAACGTTTTTTTTTTTTTGACTACTCTAAACACAATGAAAACAAATCAAACTAGACAACTAAATCCTAATAAGGATTAATTAATATGATTAAAATATTACACACGCTTTATAACTGTGCATAGATTCTCCAATATAATCATAATAATTTAATATATACTTTTATAGTCCGAATAATGTAATATATACCCGTTTAATTATTTTAGTTGAAAAGATTTAAATTAAAGTCGGCTTCAAACTTTGTTTATTTTTCATTTTGAGGACTAATCAAACTTTTGATTATTTTTTTTTTTGTCTCTTTATTTTGCTCTTTTTTTTTTTTTTTAGAATGTCCACTAATTTATTTATTTTTAAAATTAGAACCTCCAAGATTTTGTTTGGTCAATTGTATTGATCAAACAAGAGTCAATTACAAAAAAAGTTGCCCAATTCCAATAGAATTTTAGGTCATCAAACATTATTATAATTGACCCCTTTGATGTGATCATATTTTTGTACTATTAGGCGGTTCCCCACCCTAAATTAAGCCATAATTAAAACATAAACTTTTTTAAGTCCAACTTTTCACCTTATAGTCTTTAACCTTTATCTTATTGTCACAATATCGTAGAAATTTCAAATTTTTTAATATAAGGTAATATTGATTAAAGACAATTTTAGTTTAACTTTGAAAAATATTGAATACGATTGTATTATCGCGTTTCTATTATATCTCATGACGATGTTGAGTTCGATAACGATAACTTAATAATACTTGAATTATATTTGTTGATAGATAGATAAAACGTTGAATTTGGATTTCAATCTTTTAATTGTGAAAGTCTGATTAATGACAGATATAGAATTTTAATTTAAGATTGAAAAATATTAAACATATTATCGTGTTTCTATTACATTTCATGATGTTGAACTAGACAGTGGATATCGAAATTATATTTGTTGATAGAGAGGTAAAACTTTGGATTTGTGTCACAATCTCTTAATTATGAAAGTGATGATTATCAAACTTCAAGATGATCTTCTACCAATGACCAAACACCAAAAGATAGAAAGTGATGGTAGGGTAGTTTTAAACTATCTTTTCTATTCCCTAAATTGTATGTGGTCCTTTTCCATGTGTTAGATAATCACATCTAACGCCCAATTGTTAGTCTTCTTATATTTTAATTTATTTTTACAAAAAAATTTTTTTGAATATTTCTAGATTATAAGGTAAGATTTCTTTTTGACTAAATCTATATTTGGTAATTTTGTAAGTCAAATTCACATTTTAATTTGAGATTATTATCGTAGCTAGTATTTGACCATTCATCTTTTGCATTTGTTAATACCAAGATTATCATATCACATTTTAATTTAATTGATTTTCGAATATATGCACCTATATTTTGACAAACATTTCAAAACATTATTTTCTCCATTTTATATTAGTGTTATGTTTTTCTTTTATAATAATATCTAATAAACTGCACTTCGCTTTAAAAATTGTAGTAATTTAATCTTATTAATACAAGGGTTAAAATTAAAATGAGATAAAAATAATTAGTTTCACCTTATTTTTATACTGATAAATTAAATGAGCTAAATATCTTTAGTAACTTGACACCTACTATGAAATTGAAGTAGTATTAATTGACGTATTTTATTATGTATTTCAAATAATTTGCATAAATACATTTATACGCTAAAATCTCAAAGTAGAATACAAAACCATTTATTTTGAGTATACATAAAGAGCAAAAAAATAATAAAATAATATCATTTTTAGATTCAAATAGTAAAACAAAATGATGGTGATTGGTTGTTGTAATTTCGAATCCGTGTATACTTTTTTGACTTGTGAAAAAAAAAACATCATAATGCATTCCTCTTTTGAACAACCGTAAATTACAATTAAATGACTTAAATTAAAAAAAAAAAATTAAAGTCGTAGCTTATAACTTTTCTATATTAAAAAAATTAATCGAAAAATTTTAGAGAAGTATTGGAACATGTACAATAAATATTTACTAGCCTGATTAATTTTGAGTCTAGTTTTATAAGATTCATCAAAAATCGAAAAAATTATTATTAGAAATGTCCCTTTTTAGTCTTTTACATTGCTAAAAATAGTTTCTAACGTGAACTAATAAAAATTCTCATTTATTATTGAAAAAAAAAAAAAACTTAAAATGTTCACTATAATACTGGATAACCTTTTTTTTTTTTTTTGACACTATTATATTTTCTTAACTTACGAATTTAATAATAGTTTTCAATTAAAAATTTAAATAGGAAAACAACAATTTTTTAATGATGTTATCCAAGTTTTGTTCCTACTTCAATTTTTTTTTATATGTAAATATTAAAACCTATAACAATGACAAAATATTAAACCACCGCTTCACCTCTTCCACCTCTTTGAATTTTTAAAACCTTATCATCTTTCAGAGGAGTCTAATATTTTCAAAACCGACCATTTACTTAACAACTGTCTCAAAACAAAAAATTTTCCGAAAACTTCAAAATCGAGAGTCCCAATGAAGCGGTGATTTTCTATTTTTATGTAACGTAAGATAAAATGAGTTGTATTATGATGTAAAAATTGTAGTTTATGTTGACTAAATAGCTAATAAAAACAAACCGATTAAAGGTAAAGACAATTTAAAGGAGTTATAAAGATAGGAGGTTGAGAAAATGACAATTAAGTGGATTAAGCTTAGCTAAACACAATGCCGTGTCACCGTTTATTTTCTTAAGTGATAGTGTACCATTTGGTGTCTTTGTTATTCAAATATTTTAAATTATCTTACATCATCTCTACTCGAACATGATAACGATGATAATAACCTAAGGAGTGTAGAAATTAATAGTAATAATATAAATTCAGTGTAATTTTATAAGTAAAATGTATAAAAATATTTTTGATAAGAAATTGATATTAAGGAAGATATAATAGTGAAACTACAATGTTAAGTATAGCAAAGTTGTTTTTAATAAAAATTTGATTATTGTAAAGCATTATAAGATTAAGTATGAGAATTAAAGAAGATATAGTAGGGGGATCGCAACGTTAAACATAATAGAGAAGAGAATAATAGTAATAACGTAGAATAACTGTAATGGGTTATTAATATATGTATGTCATTATGTTTAATTTCAATATAAAATCGATAACAATAAATATAAGTTCAGTATAATTTTATAAGCAGAGTGTAAGGAAGATATACTAGTGAAACTATAATGTTAAGCATAGTAAAGTTATTTTTAATAAAAAATTGATTATTGTAAAACATAATAAGTTTAAGTATGAGAATTAAAGATGGTGTAGTAGTGAAATCGCGACGTTAAACATAATAAAGAAGAGAATAATAACATAGTAAACTTATTTTTTTTTAAAAATTGATTATTGTAAAGCATAATAAAATTAAGTATGAGAATTAAAGAAGGTGTAGTAGTGGAATCGCGACGTTAAACATAATAAAGAAGAGAATAATAACAATAATGTGGATATAGGATAAAACTTATCCGTATCGAGTGTTCACATCAAGCCAATATATACATGATATGTGTTTAAATTTATAATTTATTTTACTTAATCATAATTAATTTGCATGTGTTGTACTTCATTAAATTAAGTAATAATAGAAATTGTATCGATTTGATGTAAACACCCATTATCAATAAATTTTTTCTCAATAACGTATAATAACTATAATGGATTGTTAATATATATATGTCATTACATTTAATAATATTTGATAATGTACTATTAATTCATTACTAAATAGGATTAGCTATATAAAAAGTATGTTCGAGTTACATTATCTTTGAATTTCTTATGTTCAAGCCAAATAACGCTATATATTATTTTTATGTTCAAGCCAAATTACCCTAGATTATTATTATTTTTATGTTCAAGACGAATAATCGTAAAATTTTTATGTTCGATAAACACTTATAATTATTGGCGTTTAAGTTTAATTCAAATTATAACTTTAAAAGTGTATACTTCTAAATATAATTTTCATTATTGAAAATAAATGTATAAATTCAAAGACATGTAAATAGGATACATTTTTTATCATCATTAAATTCATGAATAAACAAAATATAATATAACGATCTTAATAATCAAGAGACATATTAAAAAAAAAAAACATTTCCATAATAACAATGAAAAGCGAAAAGGGAGCGAACAACTAATTATGGTAAGGCGATATAAGGTGAAGTAGCGTTAATATTATTTTACTATATATAAATAAACATATGTTTCATATTATAAATTAATTTATAATTCTCATATTATACCTTATTCTAATTTGTATAAGGTGTTATTATTTAGGAAGTATATACTAATTTGTTCCGTACGTGTGTAAATAAAAGTTTTTATTATTTTTTGTTTTAAAATAAATAAAATAAAAAGTGTGTTTTTTTTTGGGATTCGCACGTGCGCCGCATGTGATAGAACGACAAAGTTCCCATTTCGTCAGTGTTCACACGTGCCAAAGCCCCTGGATTTTTAAATCCGCTTTCAATTTAGTAAAAAAGACATCGCCCTCGGTCCCAGTGCCACGTGTCGCCGCACGTGGGTTGCTCTATATACTAATCTCTCTATTATAAAATTAGTATATAGTTTTAATTTCTAAATTTATTAAAAAAATTATACCCTAATCTTCTTTAACCTTTTCACCTTATCTTTTAAATTAGGTAATAAAATATTTAAAGATGATATAAATTTAAAATGAGAACTTTACCTAATTAAAATACACTATATATTTAGCATTTTTCAGTATAATTTTATAACTGAAATTTGAATTAAAAAATATGTAGATGTTAAATAAAAAGATCATTTATGATAAATTATCGACTAAAAAACACATTTTATGATTTTACATTTGAAGTTATAGGTTAATAACAATCACAAAATTCATTGATTTGACCTTAAAAGTGATTGATAAATATGTTTACTTTTAACGAGAGTAGATAACATGTTCAATTCTCAATCATCATTTGTAGTAAAATATAATATAAGTAGGTGTTTTGCTATAAAAATTAAATATTTTTTTATTTTATTTAAATTTTTTGAAGCTTAAGATATATTTTGCTATACCATTGTAGAGAATATATAATTATTCAAAAAAAATTGAAATTGAAATATGATTATATCCTCCAACTTCTAAAATTAATAAAATTATTATTCAACTTGATTTTTATCTAAAACATACAATCAAATTGTTTCTTAATATCTCATAATGAATAATCACATAATATAATAAATTAAATTCTCTGTTTTCTAAAATACAAAGAAATTTCTACCCTAATTCAAATGTCATAATACACTTACCAACTTAAAAAGTGAAAATAGATATTGAGATATTTTTAAAATTTAAATGTAAATTTTTTCATGATCAAACGTTAGTTTTTAAATAAAAGAGAAGTGAATAATTCTAGTAAGTATTTGTCAACCTCTAATCTACAATACTTCCTCCTTTCATTTTTATTAATCAAATAATTATTATATTATAATTCAAATTTGATAAATTCAATATATTAAAAAATACCTATGATAATTACTAATAAGGTAAAATCGGATCGAAATAATAAATATATTTATTAACTTTTAAATTAATTTATTTATAATACTATGAACAATTAAAATAAACCGAGAGCAGCCACCAGAATATATTACCACCAAACCGTCCATCTTATTATAGTTTGATTTATCTCGTTTTTCAGTGGGTCCCTCCTTTGTACTTTATGGATAATTACTTCCATTAATTACTTTTTCCCGTAATTAACAAAAGGAAAAAAAATATTAATTAGGGTTACAGGTGTGAGAATATCCGCCGGTGCCGGCTTTTGCTACCTTTTTTGCTTTAATTAATTAGTAATTATCTTTTTTTCTAATCATAATTAAAAAAAAAAACTTATAAATTATATAGTTTTTTTTTTCTCTATGAAGAAGCACTACGAAATAATATTTAATTAATACTCACCACTATATAAACTTTAATCAAAGCATTCATTTCATTGACTTAGTGTTGCCACTTGTCAACAAAATCAACCATGAAGTCAACAATTATATATGAAAAATAATTAAAGGGGCTTAAGTATACATGTAAACTTCTTTGATTTGTGGATATAATATTTAATAAGAAAATGAATTCCCCTAATTTTAAGTCATTCTTAACACGACTTTATTATTATATCTATATATATAAAAAGGTTATTTTATACATTCTTTGATCAATGAAGGTAAGAAAATAAGTTTAGTACAAAACAAAATGTCAATAAAATCTTAAGCTTGGTTACCACTGATTTGTTAAACACCAATAATATCAAACTTGTTCGTTTATATAATCAACCAGTTACACTGAATCACAAATTTATTGTATTTGTCGATCTTATTATCTCGATTTAATTCTATATCTGTTGTTTCTTCGATTTTGTTCATACTAATCAAGCTAGTTACAATATTAAAAAAAATAGCAAATTACAGATACACATATACACGATGACGCTAGGTAAATTGAGAGAGATAGAGGAATAGGCGAGCAGGTTGCATATATTGTGTCTCGATTGAAATGGAGATACACACATCACATATACATATATACACAATTACATATATATCATTCTTAAAACTGAATACCCACATACAATCTATATCAATTTGTTGTGATATGCAAAAAGAAGTATTAATACATTTTTGAATATTATATCATCCCTAATATAAATACACAAATACATTTTTTCTTGATTATAGTTGTATCGTATTTTTTTTTTGGATACACAAATATAGTATGATAATAGTTGTATCATTGTTTTACACACAATATAATTTTTTCATGATACACAAACGATTTTATGATACATAGATGCAATTGATTGTATTAATATGTATAATTAAATCAAAGAGGACACAATTTGATTAGGTGTATTAGTTTATACACAAATACAATTTTTTGATATACATATATAATTGGTTGTATCAGTGTAAGAAAGAAGAGAAGATTCAAACATTGAAAAACAAATCGAGAATTCATAATGAAAACTTTTGATATATCAACGTTAATTCAACAAAAGAAACTAGTCCACAGAGTAAAAATTGAAGATCAAACATCACATGTACAGATAATAATTTAGCAAAAACTCTAATGAGATCGCTTATTAAGATAAGAAACAAAGAAGAAAAAGTACAAAATTCACAATAAATTGTAGCGAGGAAACGAGAGAGCATAGGAAAGAAGAGAGGGAGAGAAAAAGCGATAGGGAGAGAGGTAAGAAAGTGGCGCGAGAGAGGGGAAAATAGATGAAAGATTTGTCATAAAATACTAAATATATTTATCTATATAATATTTTAAAAGCATCGCTACGCGATATATATAATAGTTATCTTTACTTAGTTTGGTAGTTTCCCTTTTCATTTTCTTTACCTCTTTTATAAGCTCTCACTTATTGCTTTTATAAGATCAAACTCATAACCTTACAACTAGAGGAGAGTGATATTTACTATTTGAACTACCCCTCTTGTAACACAAATGAAATTGTTTCTACACTATTATTATACTTCACATTAAGTTTTAAGAATATGATATTATATTATTTTTTTTAAAAAAAAATTGTATCCTAAGTTGTTTTTAATAATAACATTAGGTTCATTTATCATTTAGTAGGCAAATTATATTATTCTAGAACTATAATCTTGAGATCATAATTTCTAGAATAATTTATTCCATATGAAAAGTGAAATAAAATAATTTCACGTTGAATGATAAGATGTACTGTCAATAAAACAGATTATAAGTTTAATTCTAAATTTAATTTTGAGATATCTCACCTCTTATCTTACGTGCCAAATAATGGGGATTAACTAACCTAATTCTTTAATCCAATACTAATTAATCCAGAATTAGATGTACTTCATTTTTATTTTTCATTTTCCTCATAACAAATGCTGCTTTGACACCCAAAGTCCAAAGATTGAGTGTTTCTAGAAGTGGAGCTAGACATTTTTTTTAAAGTTGTGATCTTTGTCATAGTTCATAGAAAATAAAAAAAAACAATGATATTTTACAATCTAATGTAGATTGAAACATGTTAAGATTTAATGATTTTTTTAATCATGATTATAAAAATGTAGAACAATTGAATATTATAATTTTCTTGCACTTGTTAAACATGTTGGATAGATAAAATCAATAGTCTTCTATTTTTGTATCAAAGATAATTTAATCATCTTTTATTTTGCATTTTTAATATAAAACAAGAAATTTGATTCAAAATAAATGAATATTTCTTCTATCTCATTCTATATAATATTTTTACTATTTTGGATAGATAAATCTTTTGAAAAATTATTTTACTGTCATGTATTGTGATTTTTTTTAATTATCTCAATTACCAAAACTATAAATTACATAATTCTTTTCATTTAATGATAAATTGAATCTTTTTTTTTATATCCATAAGAAGCACAATGTATTAATCAAGTAGAAGTAGTGTATTCATACAACAAAAAAGGATATGTTATAAAAAAAAAGTGTGGCAAAGTAAGGGGGAGGTTTAGGTATCTCCGTCTTAAATTAACCGTCATAAATTATCATAATATTTTTTTTATTGGAATACAACAAGTATATTTGAATATAATCTCTCTTTATTAAGTATTTACACTATTTAAGTGTCTATAATCTTACGAATAATTAAAAAAAGAATAATTAATTTTATTATTGAAATTCTAGAATGACAAATACTTAAGATAAATAATTTTTAAAAATATGTAAAATGAGTATACAATTTCTTGTGAAAAAAAAAAGTTTGGTAAAATAAAAATACGAAACAAGGCCACGTGCACACTATAATCATCAACATATAAATATGTACAACACAATAATAATAAAAACAAACTTCAAAACCAAGCAACTCCACTATCCAAATCCACATAAAGAAAAAAATGAAAAATGAAAAAACAAATTAAAATTATTACTAATATTTTTTTTTTAATTTTTGAAAAAAGATTCTGGCGTGCACTAAGCACTTATAATAATCAAAACCTTCATAAATCGAGGCATATTTTATCCAATAATATATGTCCACGTGTCCACCACTTGTATAAAGACGTGTGGTCATGTGAAGCATTATTGGATGGTGAGAAAGGACTAATTGCAACTCACAAAAATTATAATTATAATATAATTAAACCCATTAGCACACTTTGCCATGCTCAAATACCCTAATTAATACTCTATTAGTTTTTAATTATTTGCTTACTTTAATACTAAAGTTTATACTAGTACTACTACTACTACTATTGCAAGTAGTACTCATTGACTTGGGCTATATTTTCATATTTTCTTGTGTGTCCACCATATTATACACTTATTTTGTCCTCATTTGCAACGCTACACATATGACTTAACTGTAGTTCATTGAAAGCATGATTCTACGTAAAAGAAAAAAAGAGTATGAAATTGAGGATCAAAGTAAATGTTAGCAAGTAGGAACAAGCTGATCATTTGCAACGCTATACACATGACTTAACTTTAGTTCACTGAAAACATGAGTTTACGTAGATGGATATGACAATCGAGAATTGGAGCAGAATGTTGGCACATAGAAATAATGATTCAACTTTAGCTGAACAAGAGTATGATCTTAGATAGAAAAATATGGAGGTTAGTGATTATAGTAGAATAATTAGCAAACAGTTGAGTATAATCTCTTATTCTTCAATATGTATTACTATATCCATTGTTTTATTTCTTTTTATCTTGCTAATTTGCTGACATATTTTTTTGCAACCCTACTTCCAAGATGTTTCTTTTAAGCCAAGAGTTTATCAAAAAATAGATATTACCTTCACCCAATCTCATTTATGGAAATCATACCGAATATATTGTTATAAAAACTACACCATTAATTGATTGAAGAAGTATCTTAATTATATTAAAAGGTTAATATGAAGTTAATTAATGTTACACAGAAAATCCGATTGAATACTTGAAAATCTGAGGGATCTTAAACTTTTAATTTGGCCTTAACTCCAACTTTAACCTATATATATGTATACACCGAAGGAAACCTTATAGAATGGGTAAAAGTCTCACATTGATTGGGAAGTAGATCAACAATCTACTTATATGGACTTGGACAATCATCCCCTCATGAGCTAGCTTTGGGGTTGAGTTAGACCTAGGTGTCATATCTTTACATGATATCACAGTCAGGTTCACCCTCGTTTTGACTCTCGATTCACGCTCCAGTTGGACCTGAGTGTGAAGTGGTGTTAGAGTGAATAAAAGTCTCACATTGATTGGGAATAGACTGGTGGTCTCCTTATATGGACTTGGACAATCTTTCGCTTACGAGCTAACTTTTGAGGTTAAGTTAGACCGACAATACTTGTCCATTATTATTGACTTTGCACACTTTTTAAAAAGCTATAAATAGAAGAGTAATTTTACTATATCACCCTGTGAATGCAATATGTTGAAAAGAGATAATTAATGATAAGGGTATATTAAGAACTAAGTGTAAAATTGTCTATTAATTTCATAAAGAGGACGCATATTGTTAGACATCTCAAAATAGTATAGTGAATAACTATTATTGAACGAAGAGATCAATTTTTTTCCCTCCTTGATCCCTCGAGAGTAGAATTTTATTAGAATAAACATATTTTCTCTCTCAAAACATAATTACTCGTCACTTTTTGCTAAAATAGTTATTCTAAATTATTTATTGCTTAAAAAAAACGAAGCAACACTTTTAGTACTGTAATCAATTATTTTAGAAAGGAGTAAAGAGAGTGAGAGAAGTCCACAAATATATAAAGACAATTTAATTATAATTCTTATTTCTAATGTATTATTTAAAAGTGAAAAATTGAAGGCTCATAAACTATAATAAGTAAATAGGACAAATTCTATAGTTCTCTTGAAAAGAAATGACGGAAAAGTAAAAGAATAAGCATATGAAACAAGAAAATAATATACGTAACAAAAGAATGAAAACTCACTTTCTTCCTTTACTTTATTTGCTTCTAGGTTTTATTTTTCTTATTTTATTTTTGAAATCAGGATATTTGTAATCGCTATTTTTCAAGTGTGTATTAGGTAAATCTGACGTTTCTATTTAATAACTAACAAACCACAAAGTAATGAAAAAATAATAGTCAGACAAGCTCGATATGACGAACTTAACTGAAAAAGACGTTAACAGAAAAAATCGATCCCGGAGTCTTATTTAAAAGAGCTAATTTATTAAATTTGTTTCCTTTTACTTCCTTTCCATTTCTAAACCTCCTAGGAAGCATAAAATAATTGGAAGAATATGGAATGAGGAAAAAGAAGGGCCACTAAGCTGCAAAAGTCCATCATTCTGATTCATATTGTTGCAAATAAGAATTTAAAAAATGGAATAAGTACTTTAGAAAATAATGTTGTTGGTGAGACGTGTCCTATTTGCGGTATTTATTTTTAATTAGAAGTCTCAAATTTGAATTTTTTTTATATAGGGTTAATCGACAGTTTACATCAGAAAACACTTTGCTTGAATAAAACGAAAGATATTGTCGATAAATAGATTCACGTTTTTAAACATCTTAGAAATATTCTGTTTAATTAGGGCAGTCAAAACGATTCTCATACAAGCTCACATTTTATATGCATGATTAGGAATAACTTTATTACTAAAGTGAAACTTTTAAGCGTAAATTTAGATTATAACTGACCTTTAAAATGCGTGCTAGACACAGGTCGAAAAATAAAATAAAAGAGTTATTTTTTCCCTCTTTTTTATGTTTTATTTTCCGTTTTGGATCACTTTAATTTTAATTTGATTCTTCTACATTTCCTTTTTAGATTGTTTTTGGCTTTTGGTCTTAGTGGTGTTATTTCTTGTTTTGGAGTTGAAAAAAAAAAGAAAAGAGAAGGGGACTACCCCATGTGACATGTATGTTGTTTACATAGCATCTAATGCATAATTATTTGGGATTTTATCTGTCATAAGGTCCCACTAATACACAAAAATATAAGTTGTTTTCCATTAAGACCAAGTCCAATATTAACATTTTTCTATACTAATTACTTGTTAGATATTTTTTTTCTTCAAAATAATAAAAAAATTAACATAGAAGATAACCCTTTAGTAAAAAGAACATTAGGTTAAAAGTCAAATTTGGAAAAGGAAGAGTGAGGAAATGCATTTTTATATGATGTTGTGTTTTCAACAAAAAATTAAATGGGCCACACTTGAGATGGAACTATCTTGATATATACTATTTTTAAGTTAAAAGTGATTGGACATATATCTAAAATTAGAAAGCTTTGAAATGCATCAAAATCATAAGTTCAATTTTACTTATTTTAGTGGTACTAGTATTTACACCCTCTTCTCTATTTTAACACAATTGAATTGACTTGGTCTAAGAAATTGGCTAATTAACTTTTTCTCACCTGACACGGATAAGTAAATAAAAAAATATTATCTTTAAAAAAAATATAATTTCGATAAATATTATGAGAGATAAAATCTGAGGCGAGTGGAATGAATATCAGGTACATTGAAGAATGAGACGCTACAATTAATATAAAATGTCACTTGTGATACTTTTTTTCCTACATAGAAGTCATTTACTAAAGATATCTTAGATAGATAGGTATAGATTTAAAATTTCCATTTTTATACCTTATGTTTGATCCTTTGGCCTTAATCACTAAATCAAACATATAACCATTTTCATGTTCTTAAAAAATCATTATTTTGGAGTTTTAATTTTGACAAGTAAAATTTAATTATAGTATTTTAGAGTTTCACTTGTAAATGAACGAAAAAATGGCTAAGCTTTTATAGTTAATATATGTATTACTCTCTCTGTTTCTATTTACTTGTCCATATTTCCTTTTATATCTGTCTCTATTTATTTGTCCATTTTAACAAATTAAGAAATGACAATAATTTTTTTCCTAATATGCCCTTATTTAATTCTAGAAAATTTCCAGTACTACTAAGTTGTAATGCATGCTTTTTGGAACCAGAAAATACATTTATTATACTTGTGGAGTTGCATAATCTTTTAAGTTAAAGGGTAAAATTGTAACTAACCTATGATAATAATTGATGTCTTAATATGTGTGTCACTTCTAAAGTGGACAACTAAATAGGGACAGAGGGAGTATGTATACACCACAGTACAAATTTTTTTATAATATAATAATTAAAAAAAATGGGTAAGCTTTTATAGTTCTTTGTGGATTTCATGGTATAATAAATATGTACTATATATTTAATAATTACATTTATAATACATCATTTTTTCTAATGTCTCTCTCAATCTCATTATATCATGTCAAATACCATAAATGAATGCAAAATAAAAGAGATACTTGTAACTGTATCAATTGTATACTCTTAATAATTGTATCAACATACTTATCATCCTGTATCGATCAACTTCTGTGTGGGTGTTTCTGTATCGTGAATGAATACAAGCGATATAAGAGCAAATGAATTTAAATGATACAATTGTATTAAATCAATCCGTATCGATTTTTATTTTTATATGCTGGATGAATACAAACGATACCAAAGCGAATGAATACATGAAGGGATACAATTTGTATCAGCTTGTATGTATCAAACACAATCTATATATATTTCATTTGTTTCTGTATCACGTATGAATATACAAGTAATACAAGAGCAAATGGATACACGTTAGACATATATATCAACTTGCATGTATCAAATTCAACCTGTATATATGCAAGAATGAATACAAGTAATACAAGAGCAAATGGATACACGTTAGACATATATATCAACTTGCATGTATCAAATTCAACCTGTATATATGCAAGAATGAATACAAGTGATACAACGTGTATGTATTAAATGCAACGTATATCAGCATATACATATCCGATTGTATTAATTGATACAGTATGTATTCGTCGAATATAATCTTTATCTAGCATCTATTCTCTCTCTTCTTTTTTTCAATGCTCACTTGCCTCTCTCCTCTTTCTAATCTCGCTCACCTCTCTCTTTTTTCTACGAATGAAAAATATTCAAATTATAACTGTAAGATTTCTTATTAGCCTAAAAATTAGTCAATTCTGAAAATTTCTCACTTTTTTTTGGCTTGTGGGATACTTTCTAAAGCTGCTGAAATTGAGTTTATTTTCTTGTCAAATTGTTTCATGTAAATTATATTACACCTTACAAAATTAGTTTTCGACAATCAAATTAAGGAAAATATTTTTAAAAAAAATAAGTGCATTTTTTTTTTTATATCATCCTAAAAATATTTTAATATAATCTAGCAAAACACTCAGGAGTGGGATAACCGGATAGGTTGAGGAGTGGGGGTAACGACTAGGGTACATGGCGGAGTTATATATGGTCAAGAGCTGCATGTGAAAAGAAACAATGAACTTGAAATGTCACTTAAAACAAATAATTCTCCTGCCACCATTAATAAAGTCGTTTTCCTCATTTTTAAGTAACTTACTTTCCAGTTTCCACAACATATGATCAACCAAACACAGAAAAATTGAAAACATATTTTCTTAAAAAAGATTTTCCTTTGTATCAAACACACTCTCTCAAGTCTTTATTACTTGGTTGTCGAAAAACCTAAGCAACTAAAATACATACATATATATATATAATGTTGAAATTTATCAATTGGATTGACTTTTTATTTTTTTGCTATAAAAGAGAAAAAAAATTGAATTACTTTACTAACATGAAAAGCCAAGAAGAACAAGGGTCAAAGGAAGAGACGTACATACACTTATTTCCTTTTGAGTTATATTCTCATTTATCTTTGTAAGAATCGAATATAAATAATATCCTCCACCCAAATATTAAGTTAGGCAAATGTCACCTTCAATTCCTCCTTAATTCAATTTATTATAATCATAAAAATCAAAAGACCTAATCATAAACAAGCTAGTACAATATAATAAATATGATAGATGATTAAATAGACGCATTCTAAGAATATAACGCAAAGTTATTTTTAGGACGTGTCGAATTTTTATATATTAAATCACATGTGTGGGGTGGTATAGATTTAGAATTACTTCTCCATACGAAATTGAAATGTGTGAATAAGTAATAATCGAATAATCAAAAAAGTAAATATATGACAAAAGTATTTAAGGGAATTTTCAAAATATGTACAACACCATTTTCTTTGATGCCTTTATTTCTTCTTTTTAATAATAGACAATAAAAGAGGAGGCTATATATATAATAAGTAAATAAGAAATCCGTGAATTTGGCCTAATTAAATTAAATTTAAAAAATGAAAATACACATAATAAAGAGTGAAATATTATAAGGTCATGAAAAACGACCACATTCATTATATGATAGTGACATTTTCCCATTAAAGAAACTTTGGAAATATATTAATTCTATGAGATAATACATAAAGTTAATTGTTGTACCATATTATAGGCTAATTATAAGTACTTCCTATATGTTTTTCCCATTTAATTTTATTTCAATAAATATAATTAATTCAATTCATTATTTATCAATTTCACTAGCTTTTCATTATGCATATAAAGCCGTATATGATGCCTTTATTATTTTGCTTTCATAATTTCAAGTACTTACCCTAGCTATATTTGATAATTTTGATGATAGGGTTCTCAAGTCTTAGCCTATATTATTACCTATCATCATTATTAAGAGATGTCAACTATTGAGTTATTCTGAATTTTAGCATGTCAAAATGAATTGAGTTAAGTAAATCATCCGTTTAATAGTTATTTAGGTCATAATCGAAGTTGTAAAAAAACTTACTTAATTTCAAGTTTTTGTATTTTTTCTTCTATAATTTGTTTGAGTAATAACTAATCCCCCCCGTCGCCTGTATTATCTTATGACTATATATAACATATCGTATAAAATTGTCATTTTAGAAAAAAATATCTTAGAGATTGTGTAATGCTTTTATCTTTTTGTAGCCGATGCAAATATATACTCTAACCTATGACTAATATACATCAAATGTATAATAGTTTTGTAATCCGTGTGTTTAATTTTATATATACACATTGAATATACACAAATTACGTCCAAAATGATTTATACCAAACATTTTGTAAAAAATATTAGAAAAAATTAAATGGGCCACTTTAGATTGTTGTGTATAGTAAAAAAAATAAATCTTTTTGAGTTATATTTATCGATAGCCTTAATAATATTTCATATGATCACTTGTAAGTCATCAGAAGTAAATTTCTATGATAAATATTAATTAGTACCGTAAATTAAATGATATTATAATAAATATGTCATAATAAGTTAAACTATAATGATAGAATAAAAATATCTTTCTAAATAGTCACAATATATTGCTTAAATCCTCAAACCTTTCACACATTTAATTTTCTTGATTGATTAAGGAGAAAAATACTTTAAGTAGTACATTAGTGTCAGTCGAATAATTAACACTTTATAATTGAATAATATTTTTAATAATCCACTACAGACAATGGAATAAATAAGTAAAAAAAATTAACTAACAGAGATATATAAAAATATTATACAATCTAGCTAGTGGAATTAATCAACTAACAGAAAATTAGTATACACTTGGTTGAGCTAAACGACAAATGTTTATATTTAATTTAATAAATCATATGGGGATTGGATTCTGTTTTTATTAATAGTTATAGTTTTACCTCTAATTATGAAATATAGTGATAGTTTATGTATTTATAAAACACAAATAATAATTTTGTATCTTTGGCACATACAATATAAAATATATTATATTCATGCGTATATAATATTTTTATAGTGAAATATATTATATTTATTGATATAATTATAGTAGGTTCTATTCATAAGATTTAAAAAAAAAAAGGTGTAAGGCTGGACTTTGGTTACTAAAAGCTGGATTTAATTCATCACATTAATTATATGTATTATTTGGTTGGCTAGATAGAGGATAGTAGAAGAAAAAATGGAACATTTATTTTAATATTTTAATAATTAATGCCTAAAATAATCTTGAAATTGTAGAGTATATGTGGTGGAAGGAATTAAAACTTTTGTGATTTTTTGTACATTATTATAATGATAATAAAAATATATTTGGTGTAAATGCTTGAATCTTGTTTATAAATAGGAAAAGTGTAAGAAGGGAGTGTCATGAAGTTATTGGTTGTACTATCCTAAAGTTTTTATTAACTTATAGTAATATATAATAATTATATAGTACTAAATTTATGGCCACAATCTTTAGTGAGTACATAATTGGATCATGGTATAAAGAACTCTGAGCCCACTTTGATTATTATTTAAAAAGTTCCATTAGTGTTCGATATCAGTATTCGAGTCAGATTATATTCGAACTCATATATTGCATAACTCTTCTTTGAAGGAAGCCCGCTCTTAATATGATTTTTTCTGTTTTAAAAATTTCAAATTTAAAATTTCTGATTAAGAATATGGAAATCTCATTTATTCCACCACAATTCATATTCGTTATTTGAATCTTATTGGAGTCCAAATTGTACTTTATCATTTTTCTTCCAATCAATTACTAGGTACTAGCTATATAGGCATCCACTCCATATATAGTAGGTAGTTGATTGACAAATAAAATATATATTTTCTTCGTTTCGACTTGAATATTTTTTTGTTTGTTCAAAAAAGATTTTTTTTTTCAATTTCAATATTCTAAACGGCAGGTTGAATATCACAAAATTTAAAAAACTACACATTGCTTTGTTTTAAAACCACATTATTTAAAGTCTTCCTTTATTTTGAAATTTCATGTTCAGTTAAACTAAGACATCTAAATTAAGACGAGAGGAATAATAAGTCTAAGATAAAGAAAAAATCCCTATACTCAACTTAATTGATTTAGGCAAATGACAAATATAATATTGATCTTAATTATATACACTAACTATATAATAATTATACATAGTAAGCCATCTAGAATTTGCAAAAAGAAAGCATGGACTAGAACTATATTTTTGTTGTAAAGAGAGGACCCCCATATCCAATTCATATGGAGGGAAAATGAAAATATACAAACTAATAAATGCTTTGCCTTAGTATAAAAATTGAATAAATGCTTTCATATCACTTTGATGTATACTAGTATATATGAGTATGACTTTGCCTAATTCCTTTAAAGCTTTTGGAAACAAAATATCTTTAATAATTACAAATTAATTTGCCTATAGTTTTGAAAGAGGTGGAGATATATAAATCATAAATTTTGGTTCATAGCCTTGTCATATCAAATAAAGCCATCTTATTTTCCAATTCTCATTTTTAGTGTGTGTTTGATGGGCTAGTGGGGGGGTGGGGGGGAGGGGGGTTAGGCAGATAATTTGTATTTTCTCTATATGTGTAAGATAATATGATAAGCTTGTAAGGGCTTAGATCTCTCTAGGTTGTAAATTATTATATCCTTATTATATATAATAAACGTTGAATCTATTTTGATTTCTTTATTTATTTACTTTTTCATAATTTATACTCGTTAATGAAAATTTTGATTCTGCTGCTCTACGAGAATAATGGTGTTGGAATGAGTTGTCATTATATACTTGAGATGATTCTACACCAAAGGGAATCCCCTTCCAATTTGAGGGGGAAAATGTAAAACATATTTTAGAATCTGGTTCTAAAAGAATAATATGTATGTGTATTGATGTTACATAAAAGGGGAAAGTTCATATTATAGCAATCCTTTTATGTACCTTTCAATTTTATGAAATTTTAAATTCATTTAATGATAATATACTGAAATTTAATCAATGAATCTTGAAACTTCATGAGGAAATATATATGTGTTGTTAGGATTGATTCAGTGAATTTGATGATCTAAAAAGTCATAATATTCTTAAATTCTTTTAAAACTTCATATGAAAATGAGACACAAAAAGAAGTCAAATGCTTTTTATCGAGTGATCAAAACTCAAAAGGCCATGCATGAAAATATATAAGTACTCGCTCAATCTATGCCTAAAATTTCAGATTCACACTTATGTTATACTAAGGTCCTATTACCCCCTGAACTTATTTTATAAATAATTTTCTACCCCTTTTCGGCCTACGTGACACTAGCTTGAAAAAAATATGAATACACGCTGGGCCCACAAGATAGTGTACGTACGCTGAAAAAGGGTATAAAATTACTTATAAAATAAGTTCAGGGATAATAGGATCTTAGTATAGTATAAATGCATGTGTCTGAGATTTCGAGCATAGATTGAGGAGGTACTTGTGCATTTCCCTGTTTAAGTGGAAAATAAAAGGAGCTACAAACTTATTACCCACCAAAATTTTAATCTTGAGGGAATTTCTTAATTTAAAAAGATCAAACACAAAAAAGAAATTATACGAATGAATCAAATATGACAAATAAGAATTAGCTAATATAGAGAAACTGAATTGAATTAAAAGGTGAAATCATGGGGGGGAAAATTTATACATGGAATCAAATTATATTAAGAAGGTAAATATAAGGAGAGATTTATTATTATTTATTCACTCAATTATTAACTTTTTAAAAAAAATATATCAAATTTCGAAATCATTAATAATACACAAAATAATGCTATATACTCATATTCTTGGGGCCTTAGGCAACAACTTTACTTTGTTAATTACCTTAGAGACGTACGAACATTCAATTCATTGATTCGATGTAAATATTAATTAAATTAAAATAATATAATCACTAGGTATAACTTATTCGTATTTAGCCACTAAATTGGAACTCTTTAATTGATGCAGTTTATTCGTATTATATACCAACCTAGTCTTATCAATCACTTATTCCAATTTCTATGGAAAGCTCAAAAACACCCAGACAAAAAATACACAATAGTTATTCGTTGAGAGTCTTATCAAAAATAAAATTTTTATCTGTATGAGAGTGAAACAAAATTTATGAAAGCTTTATTACGATTATATTTCGCTTGTAAAATTATATCAGATATATTTATATTATTATTATTGGTGTATAAATACAAAGTATTCACACTCCACATTTTCAATATGTAGGATCAAGTTATAAACAGTTTAAACTTAAAGATCTTTTTTTTTTAATTCTAAGATATGATGGTTGATAATGCTATGCATATTATCTCAATATTCTTCAAGCCAAACAAGGAGAAAATGACAAAAAATAATTATTTTATATTTATGAATTTGTTTAAAATAATTTATTAAATATATATTCAAACATTTTAAATTATTTATATTTATCAAAATTGAATACTTTTAATCTTCATTTTATTAAAAACATATTACAATATATAATTATTTTTGACAAAATTGATGTGTACAAAATTTGATGACAAATATATAATTATTTTAGGATACAATTTGAAACAATTTCTTTAATTTAATGACTCACATAGTAAGTTTCATAAAAAATAACTACTATCATATGTTTTGATATAACGAAGATTAAAAAATATACATTATTATATAGTGATTCTCTAGAATAATATTCAACACAAAAATTGTTATTTATCCTAAGTATTTGTTTATTCATCTTAAATATATATATACTTATCCTTAAGTATTGTTTAATCATCATAATTATTTAACCAAACTAAATCAAATCTATGTGTCCTTAGTCAAAATAAATAAATAAAAAAATACATGGTTTATGCTTCCATCATAGTAGATTATAATATTAACAGAATTAGTTGTACCTACCTTATATTATTTTCCCTAATTATATTATTACAACTTTGAAATTTTAAATATATCCATTCTTTTTACGAATTATCATTTAAATATTGCAAACATAATATTATATATTTTCTTCAAAGAAAAGGGAAAACATAAGAAGATTAGTTGTGGGCCTATTTGACAAGTTCTCCATGGGCCAATATATATACACAAATATTTGATTGAAGCCTATAATCAGTATGTATACATAATCAGTGTTTACTATATACAGATTGATTATACACCTATTATATAGTGATTATACTAAAGAATTTTTTTAAATAAATATTAAGTTGTTCTTTAAAATCATAAACATGTACGTCGGTTCTTGATTAACATCCTTTTGCCACTATTTTTCTTTTCGATAAAATGTAGTCTGTCATTTGTCGTCTATGGAGATCTGGGATTTGGCATTGAATCAATCCAACATTTCGTTAAGTCACTTCAACATTCATAAAAGAAAAACTAATTCTTTTGAGTTGATTCCATATATGGATTTTGCTTTCATATATCTAATGGGAAAAAGTTGACTTGGGAAACTAAATAAATTGACTAGGTGAAAAAAATGCATAGGCCAAACACAAAGCGAATTTCAGATACTCTCGCTATGTATGGTAATTATCTAAACTATAGCTATATTTGGTAATTATGCCTCAAACTATAGCTATTTCTGAAATTATAATATGAAAGTCAATTTTATTTACTGGACCTATTTTAGATAGCAAAAATTAAATTAGCAGCCCAATTAATTTGATCCATTTTGTGGCCTTGTAACTCACCAGAAAGTCTTGCAAATAAGACCATATAATTGTTCTGTAGGATATAATCTGTTTTTACAAAAGGGAATTTATGTTATAGGAAAGAAAAAATTCACAAATAGCGCTATTTACGTACATATTTGTGAAAAATAATGAGATTTTACTTAATTATGAAATATAACAGTATTTTGATTTCAAACGTAGCGAAAGATGCTTTACTCGTATGTATAATAATACTGAAACACATTCTATTCGTTCATATAATTAGTATATTCACTTGTATACAATATTTTGTCTAATTGTATCTGCATGGGATAATAAGTGTATTCGCGTATATCTGCTATAAAATCTCAAACTATCACTTAATTATGTAGGGTTTGACTATTTATAATAGATTAAAATATAGATTATTTATTACTTTCTTTGTCTTATTTTATATGAAATAGTTTAATTTTGACATGAAATTTAAAGAAAATAGTACTCTTTTTATTATGAGCTAGAATACTCACATTGTTATTGTTGTTGATGTGAAAGTGTGATAATTACATGACTTCAAAGATTCCACAAATTGACATTAACATAGAAATTGTTCTTGGAAAAGAAACCACATCACATGCAAAATAAAAATACAAATTAATACATTCCCCAAATTAATGTACCAAATAAAAGAAACAAAATAAAATGTGTTGGGAACAACTTGTTCTGAATTGTAAACATCTACATTTGAATTTGTAGAAAAATCCCCAAGACCTTTGTTCAACAAAAGTCCCCAATTAATGGCCCTCTATTGGATTCTAGTAATTAATTTCTAATGTCAAGTTGTATATGCAATATCTTGGTCTTTCAATTTTGTACTACATAATGTTTGTATTTTCATGTTTGGGTTTTAATTATGTAATGATTCGGTCGGTCGTTCTTGACAAGTATCGTGAATTTATCATCTTACCACTTTGTTATCGATTCCTAGTCGTTTATGGTTGAGTTAAAAAAGTTGATTTTGATCTATGAGTTAAAAGTTGAGAATTCGGTAAATTTTGTGTCTTAAAGACTAAGTTGTTAAGAAAGTGATTTTCAGCGCATTTTGGAGTTCGGGTGTCGTAATGGAATTTCGTTGATTCCATCAGTCTCTAAGTGTGTAATTTGAGTTAGTTTCTTGTGATTTTCGCGAATGTCGGGTTAAGAAAACCTCGATTTCGTAATTTGACAGTTCCATGGAGTCCAGCACGTCGAGTTTAATCGACTTGCATATGTGGTTTGTGTTTATGGTTTCGAACGGATCCCGAGAGTTCTTTCGATGTTTTAAGAGTTGACTGATTTTCTGATGTCTAAGTTCTAATGCACCTCCTTTTTTGTGAGCTTTAACTCGTTTTTAGTGTGGTTCGCTTATGAGTAAGCGATACCTGAGAGGGCATTTGCTACAAAATTTTGGGGTATAAGACCATCTCCGACCCGACTCTATTTTACTTTTCATTCTCTATATTTGGAGAGCAAAGTAGAGAATGGACTCTCCAACCACCCTCTATTTGTCACGACCCAAAAATGGGCGTGATGGCACTCGTCTTATCCCACCAAGACAAGTCAACCTAAAACTCAACCATTACAATAAAGTGCGGAAGTAAAATATAAGTAACTTAATAAAAACCCCAAAACCTAGTAGTCACGTGTACAAGCCTCTAAAGTATTACAATTGATTCAAAAGAAAACTCAAGTCTCAAATGAACTTGTTTCTAGAATAGAACAAGATCATAATTAAGGAGAAGAAAGTCTGCTGCGATGGAAACAGCTACCTGACAAATCTCCAAGAAGCCTCGGAAAAGAAGAGAATGACAAGTACAACAAAAATCCAGGCTCATAACCTACAAAAAAATTTGTAGAAGCAAGGGGTGAGTACCAAACCACACGGTACTCAGCAAGTAAACGTCTAAACACAAGCTAAGGGGATGAAATACGGGTACTCCTACCACCCCCAACCGAACCTCCACAACTACAACCTAATAGCTCACAGTTTACATAGAACGTAACTCGACAAAAACATTTAGACAAATTACATATCCTCCACAACAACACTTTAACATCCACAACAACACTTTAACAAATTATATATCCTCTACAACAACACTTTAACAAATAACATATCCTCAACAACAACACTAAAACAAATCAGATATCCTCAATAGCAATACATAAAAAAATTTACATATCCTCAATTACACACTTCAACATATAACATATCCTCAACAACAACACTTCAACAAATTATATACCCTCAATAACAAGACCATTATTCAACAATCACAAGTTCCACAAATAAGCAATCATTAGATCAGCAAAACACAACATCAAGTTCACTAATGATAAGTATGTGCAATGTAATGGAATGCAATGTCAAGTATAATGATGCATGTCTGACCTAGTGATACACACCCGCTGTCTCTCAGTCCGGGACCCATGGGGGACATATCTGTCCATGCATCTGTCGCGGCGCACGACACGACCCTCGATAATAGTAACCATCGCGGCGCGCGATACGTCCCTCGAAATATAGTATCCATCGCGGCGCG
>NC_028641.1:2000085-2029722 GCF_001406875.1 Solanum pennellii | reverse complement strand
TTTTCCGGTTACGGAAAAACCAAAACTTTCACCATTTAAATAGACGCAAGTAAATCTCAAAATCCTTTTCTCCATCCTATCCTTCTAATTATTATGCTATAATTTGATAATAATTATTGAATTATTACTAACATATTATATCCTACCAAACCATACTTCCCTCTGACCAATATTCTGACGTCATTCATCAACAAACCAAATTATAACCTGCTTCATTCTATACCTACCAAACACCTTAGCCGTTAAAAGTCTTCTTCACATTAATCCACCAACATGACACACCCACCAATAGGAATAACTATCTTAACTAAATTTGAAAACTAAATTGTTACCTCTAACATATAGTAATAATAAAATAACAAAATGTCACCTTTATGCATACTCAATTCATTGTTTAAAGGCAGTGTACCTACCTGAAACATGAAGCTTGGCCGTTCTTTTTCCTCCCGTTCATCCGCCTAGATAAGTTTCCGCCTCCTTTTTTTTTTCTAAATTAATTCTTTATTTTATCTGATTAAAATAATTATGTATTATATGTGACAAACCCTAGTAACTTATTTTTGATAAATATGGATCAAATATTATAAGGTGTTAAATAAATTATCACTTTAGCCCATTAATTATCAATTAAGTCAATTATCTACAATTACTCATTAATTAATTAACTCAAGTTAAAAGAATAATCAATTTTTTTTAAAAAAATGACCTTTCGGGTCATTACACTATTTCACTCTTTATTCTCCGCTTATAGAATTTGGAGAACAACTACACACTCTCTATTTCATTTTTTGATTATTTTAATTATTATTTCTATTATTTTATAACTTACAAATTATTTTTCATATAAGACCATTAATTATTATACATAATTATTTTTAGATGTAGTATAATATTTTTAAATTTTTTTTTAATATATACTATTTTGATCCCAAACTAATAGTATAACTTATTTTTTTTGTTTTCATCACTTTAATAGTACTCAACCCTTGCTTCTAAACTTGTATAGGTTCCGAATCCAGACCCATTTGATCTTCTTCTTCTCTTGACACTTGAGGCTCGTTAAGGATTTCGGAGGTAGATCTTTGTCATTTTGGCGGACCCTTTTTCTTTTAAGCTTTGTTCTACTTGAGAAACAAAGACTGAGACTTGTATTTATCTTTGAATTCTGTATTTTCATTAGCGTCTTGTACACGTGACAATCAGGTTTTGGGGTATTGTTTAAAATGAATAAGTTTTCCACATAGCTTTGTCTTGTTCTTTCTTTACCGTTTTCAGCATTTTCTTTCTTTCCATTGATACTGAGACTGACTTGTGTTGATGGAAATACACAAGTGTCATTACGTTCATTTTTAGACAGTGACATTTTATACCCTAAATGAAAAGGTGATCATGTGATGAAAACAACGTTTAAGGTAGAAGAATTCAAATATGTCTAGAAACTTCATCCACAACTTTTTATTCACAACCCTAAAAGTCAAATACATGAGGGTTATCGAATCAAAATGATCGATTCAATAACATATACAGTAACAATACGTTTCATGAACATGGATGACACGAACATATTCTATTACTATCCTCCAATATATTAGAGGGCCAATCTTGTTGACTTTTGTTGAACAAAGGTATTGGTAGTTTTTCCATATTCAAATGTAGATGTTTACAAGTCACAAAAAAGTTGTTACAACACATTTGCATGCAACAACTTTTAGGAACATACTACAACTAATAATTAGAAATTTCTTAAACCTCATATTATTATTTTTGTTTCTTTTTATGCATCAAAACTACTCAAATGTATTTGTACTTGATTTTGCATGTGATGTGGTTTCCTTTACAAGATCAATTACTATGTTAAAGTCAATTATTTATGTATATGAAGTCAATCAATCATCATAATTTCACATTATTGAATGAAGCTTTATTAATTATTATTAATAATAATTACTCCATAAAGTCTCTAATTGTAACGCACAATCGCATTATTCGATTCTCACTAGGTTTTCTAAGTCATGGATTTCGATCATAATTCATAAATGAGTTAAAAAACAATCTTCATTACTAATAAAATTCACGAGCTTCTAACGAAAGCTATAACAAAAGAGGTATTTTAGTGACAATAAATTTTTCTTTTAGTATATGTTTGTACATTTTTTTTTCCAAAATGTCTCGACTATTAAGGCTATTACATCTTTTTTTTTTTTTTAAATAACTAATATGAGATTTCGTTCGTACACCCCAATAATATATATATAATAAAATGAATATGTTGCTATAATTTAAAAAATAGGATACAAAAATTCAACCAACCAAATAAACATCTAGAGTTTTTTTTTCTACAAAACTTCGAAAAAATTTATGCATTCCTAATACAATGCACCTACTAAAATAATTTTACTCAAATATTAAAAAAATTTATATATAATTTTCTCCTATTTAAACTTAGAGCACACTCCACATGCCCTACTTTATAATTTGCAAATGAAAAAAAATGGACTACTTCTTGTGAAAGGATTAAATAATACAAAATATACGGTTGTTCCTAATGGATTTGTTCCTCATTGGGATTGGACATTTGACCCACCTTATATTTTTCCACTCTCCGATAAAATAAAAAATTAACGACAGATAAAATTTTAAAAGTAAATAACAAATTAATTTTATTAGCTAGGAATTATCGACAAATTCTTCTTTGAGGATTTTATATATTATCAATAAAAATTTACATCGGCAACCCTGCATGGTTGGTATTTAGGGATGTCAATTGAACAAATTATATGAAACTGACGAATTAAAATGAATTAAATTAATAAATTAGTCCATCATTAACTCGTCCAAAACCCCAAATAAAGGATGCTTGAATCGATAAAAGTTGAGTTAAGTTGGGCTAAACACCGAGTCATAGTCCAAACTAGCCTAACCATTACAAAATAGTCTGAAACTTTCGTCAATTA
The DNA here is from genome assembly GCF_001406875.1 of Solanum pennellii. Classification (NCBI taxonomy): domain Eukaryota; kingdom Viridiplantae; phylum Streptophyta; class Magnoliopsida; order Solanales; family Solanaceae; genus Solanum; species Solanum pennellii. Next base: position 2,026,768 of record NC_028641.1, on the reverse strand, counting down.
TTTAATTCTTTAAATTTACGTACGTTTTAGTCTCTTCAGATCATCAGATCGTGAAATTACATTGAATATATAATTATTGTTTTATATATTTGTACATGTGCAAATATTGTGATCAGACAAAAACAGCAGTTTGTCACATGGAAATAAGAAGAAAATGTTTGGTCCTAACGTGTTGTGTTTCGGGTGGCTGAAAAATGCGAAAATTTTAACAACATTTTATGTAAAATTCACTTTACTAGGAAACTGCTTTTTGTTTAATTTAAATAAACACATTGGAAAAAATAATAATATATATATATATATATATAATATACACAGTATTTTTATGTCCCCAAAATCTCAAAAGGATATGCTAAATTTTTTTTTAATTATATGGACTTGTCTATTAAAAAAATATCACGTGATTGATGTCGGCAAAATTAACGAAATAACATCAAATCTGACCATGGACCACTATTATTGCTATTGTGGCTTTGTCATGTGACATTAATTTCGAAACGAAACAAATTCAGTATTTAAATTTGATAAATATACTTAAAAAATTTTTTAATAATTTAATCCATCGAACGAAATGAGAGAAAAAGGTGAAAAATTTTATGAGGTATAATTCAAGTTTACATAATGCACGAGCTTTGAAGCTTAACGTAAATATATAACGCAACCCAAAAGATAAATTTATATCATAAACTTGGCTTGTGACATTAAATTGTGTATCAGATATATTAAATTTAGTTGCGCCTAAAAATATTGCATGACTTTGTTATTTTGATTTACAACATTCATCATGGGAATTGCTCAAGTCACGTAGGAAGTAAATTTAAAAGAAGTAATTAAATTATATTTTTTTTCAATTTAATTTGAAACAATTTTTTAAAAATTTATGATTTTAGTACATCCTATATATGGTTTCAGTATCAGAAAATTACTGAATTAGTACTTGTAATTAATATAATATTGTGTTGAAATTGTTGACCATTGACCACTGGATTGTCTCCTTAGGGATGTCATTTTTATTTTTTTTTATCATATGGAGTATCTATGAAAATATACAATGAATTATTGTTGAAAGTAAAATAAATAATAAATAAATATTCAGATTAAGAAGTGGACGAATATTTAACTTTCTTTAAGAAACTTTAAGTTTATTATAATATAATATTTTACTATAATTTGAGGTAATACAGAAAATAATAATTACTTTTTTCATTTTATATCCACTAATATATTATTTACTTTAATTAATATTTTTAACTATATCAAAATGCTCTAACTCCAACATGGAGATTTGACCTTATTAATTAAATATAATAAAAAGAGATCAATGCATGCTCATAAACTTAAAAGAACCTAGGTACGAAGTAGACTACTAATAAATTAAAATTTGTATGTATTGCTTCGTACGTGCTACTAATAAAACATAAATATATGACAGACTTGAGCACCATATACTTCGTAATTGCACATGTATGGAATATTACAATTGAATCGTTACGTTGTAGGACAGTGATGAGACTGTTTCATTTTTAATTAAAAGTTTTGAACTTAAGCTTCGGATATGAAAAAAATATCATATCAAAAATGCCACTAAATGAGTCATGGAGCGTCATGCACGATCTGAATTTAATCGACGCTTGGATCGAAATTTAAATGTGTATTTATAATGTACTAACATTTTAATTATTTACTTTTTTAGTGTTATATATCATATATTTTAATAAGTCGGCAACTAAAAATTTGAGTCATGACAAACTTGAGGGGATAAGTTCATCAAAAGCTAGTTGGCCAACTATTAGACAAAATATTAATTTGATTATTAGTGTAAATTAATCAAATTAACAACTTGATCAACTGACATTCCGTACTATTCACAACTATCTAAACGAATCTTAATATTCAAATAGATCTTCTTTGTCCAGCTTAATTTAATTGGCTACTCTCTCCGTTCGATAGTGTTTGTCATGTTGTGTTTTTTTAAAGTCACTTTGATTAATTTTTAAAGTTAAATTAGATCACATTAATTCGATATTTTAAACAAAAAAAATAGATATTCTAAAACTATATGAAAAGTACTACAAATTGCAATTTTTTGCATATTAATATGATGAAAAAATACATCTTAAAATGTTAGTCAAAGTTTTTATAGTTTGATTCTAAACATAGAAACTATGACAAACAATACTGGATGGAGGAAATACTAATTATGTATGTCTAATATGAAAAGTACTACAAAGTGCAACTTTTTGCATATTAATATGATGAAAAAATAAATCTTAAAATATTAGTCAAAGTTTTTATAGTTTGACTCTAAAAATAGAAATTATGACAAATAATACTGGACGGAAAAAGTACCAATTACGTATATCTAATAAGAGGTCTGTTTGGTACGAATTAAAATATTTTCTACTAAATATAAGTATAGGTAAGTAAATGATAAATAGATAATTATTTCCAAAGCATTTTTATGTACATATTTAATTACTCTAATATCACGCCAACAATTTGAAAACGACCATTACATCATTTACATGCATGACAAATTAGGAAAATTTAATTTTATTAGATAGGGATTTGTTTCTTTTAATATAAAATTTTGTCGGCGATGCTATAATTACAAGTTAATTACAACACAAAATTCTTTTTTATAAATTATATATATTTTAGAAAAAGGCAAATTTGTACATATATATAACTCAAAACACAACATATTGCATTCATATTATTGGATTCTTTAATGTACTTCCACATATTTAATATTTTTGCAATAATATTTGTATATATACTTATATAAATTATATATCATATATTAATATTATAATTAGAAGTGTATAATAGTGTGTAAATATTAGAAGTGTATAGTAGTGTATAAACATGTTCAATAAGTTTTAAAAAAACGTCCACTCAAAAGTTTCTCAAAAATATTATTTGAAAATTTAAACATACTTGATACTTTATTTTGGTGACCAATTAATACACCTTAAAGTACTCAATCTCCTAATAATTATATTCGTCCTGAGTTTCTTATCATAAATAGATTTTTCTTTTCCTAAAAGGGAACCATAAAATCTTTATATTTAGCTAGTTCTTTTCTTGTCTGAAAATGTTTAAAATTTTGTAAATAGATCGAGGCCTGTTACTTCTAACTTAATTAGCATTCACAGTGTAGTGTTAGGGCTTTTGAGAGTTTTGTCTAGGGGAAGAATTTGTGGGACAGGTGATATGTTATCACTTGTATAAACCTCTTTGTATTTCGAATGAAATAGATGAGATTGTTTCTCTCGACATTTTCTACTCTTCATGTTTATATAGAGAATTGTTCATCTCTTTTGTGAATGTAGGTTGATTGATCAAACCACGAAATTTTTATGTTTTGGCATATTTCTCGTTTGTCTCCTTACTCATAATCTTTGAAAGTTTATTTTGTTAACTTTCGCATGACACCTAATTATTTTAATTCAACGTATACGCCTAATGGGCAGTTAGAAAAGAAAAGGAAGAAAAATAATTGGTTTAATTTGGGCTCTTTAATTAAATTAATGAATTTCACTCAATTTTACTTTTTGTATTCGATAATTCATAGTAGTAAAAAAGTGTCGACAAATAAAAGACAAATCCAATAATATAATTAATTAAGGGACTAATATAGTTTTGGAAGAAGATCACATAAAGTGAAACAATCTTAACTCATTTTCTCCCCACATAAACAACATGATTAGACAAACAGCCCAACTTAGTGGAAAAATTGAATTTTGAGATTTTATAGCATTTTATTATTCAAAATGTATATTCATTGCCCAATTGTCTTTGGATTACATAGACAATTAGACAATTCATATCGAAATATTAACGTCATAATAGTATCATAGAAAAAAGTGCTTAATTAAGTATTAATTATAATCTTTTAAGAAAGATTACTCGAGAAGAGTAGTTAGAGGATATTCTAGGTAAACGATAAAAAAAAATAGATTTACATAATCTAAAATAATTAATTGTTCCAAGGTTACACGTCTATTTATTTTACCATGCTTTTCTACTCTTACAAAAAAATCGATAAAAAGAAATTTCAACTCATCTTTCTTACGACTCATTACTGTAGTGTGTATCCTTGATAAATAAAATAAAATCGTCTTCTACTACTAACTTAGCTTGAAATTTTATTATTTGAATGGTTAGTTACGTTTTTTTTCCTCCTATAAATATTTTTTTTTCATTTTAATTTATTTGTTTTGATTTTTATTTTTAGTTTATTTTAAAAATAAATTAAAACATGATAAAGATCACAAGATTAAAATATTTTAATACATTGCACATATTTTTAGTTTAATATCACAAAATTCAATGTTCTGTTTAAATCAAATCAGATAAATAAATTAAAACGAAATATACGTATCATGAGTCTACCAAACCCATGTCATTTACGACGTTTAAGTTATATATATGTATCATGAATCTACCAAACCAACTAAAATACTAAGATTCCTCAGTTATATATATCATCGACGTAAAAAAATAATATTATTATTTTTCATAATATATAGCAGGAATCTCGCCGGGAAAAGGTAGAGCATATCCCCATCACGTGCGACATGAAATTTTACACAAATTTCATAGAAATAATATAGTGAGTTAGTTTCATTTATTCCAATGTAATCTCACCTCATCAACATTAATTTATTAGAGGTAAATATATATATAAAATTAGCTTACTTGCTACCAAACAAAAAATAAAATCTTTTCTAAATTCACTTCCATGAGGTCTAGGTCCTTTTGCTGACTATTAATTCAACTATTATTCATTCTCTCACTTCTCTCTTAATCATGCAATAGTTTATATGTTATTTTACTACAATATATTGGATCTAGGTCAATTTTTTTAAATAGCAATAGTGTTCTGATCAGTTTGTGCGTACTTTAATTAATTCATTAAGTATATATATATATTTTTATTAATATAGACGATATTCTTAGGATCGGAATATTTAGGTGTCATGTGGAAGCTAGAAAAGCAAATCTCCAAAGATCACCAGCAATAAGAAAAATAAGAAATATATTGTAAGGTACAAAGATTTAACGTGGCTTGGTCAATAGATCTTTGTCTACAAAGGAGATGAGCAATCTACTATATAAATATGAGAATACAAAATATAGAGAGAAATAACCTCAACCAATTCACTCAGAACAGAAGTAGGTTCATACAAATAATAACTTGTATGTGTCCGACAAATTCTCCCCTAACTAAAACTTTCAAAATATCTAAAATTACATTGTGAATGTTGATTAATTTAGAAGGGACAAACCTATATTTATAGAGTCCTAAATCATTTCCTACAAGAAAAATACTAGCCAATTATAAACATTTGCTATTTATGATAAGAAACCGAAGAAAAATATTAACGTAGATGATATTAGATATAATTTTATCAAAATTGAAGTCTCGATTCATTTATGATTTTTACTCAATTTTAAACACTTTTTGGTCAACAATGCCATGCTATGTCAAGTCAAGCTAGTAGCCTCTAGTATCTACACTTAGCTAGTAAAAGTAAAACTAAAGTGACATGAAGTTATAAGATCTTCACGAAAATCGTAAAGTTGATACCAATTTTCAAACATATGACACTATTTGAGTATTTGTCATGTTAGTAAAATTGATGTGGGGGTATCACAAATAGATGTGATGCATCAAATTAAGTTGTTTCTTTCTTAATAAAAGATTTTGAGTTTAAGCTTTGGACATAAAGTCTTTTTTATACGAAGCGAAATTTCACGTTATACAAATTTAAAATAGTCGACTTCAATAGGACACTAAACACACACAAAAAAGAATTGATATGGGATACTTGTGACTTGTGAGTGAGGTGCGAATACTTAGAGACGGAAACAGAATTAAAATATCAACTACGAACTTAAAACTCTTTTAGTTTAAACTATGTATTTATTTTAAAACTTAAAAATCAATAAATTAAAAAAAAAAAAATTTTAAATTTTGACTCTGTTTTTCTCGTAAGAGAGAGTTAATTAAGAGTTGTAGAGAGACTATAGAGAAATATTTTCATGGTAGTTATATTAAAATGACAAGGAGATAATAAGATAACATGGGCTTGCGTGCTATTACTGACACAAACAAGGCCCGCAAAGTTGGCTGATAAACAAGGGCAAACCCCCACCCCTCCCCAAAACCTCCACCCTCACCCCACCCCCACCCCAACCCCATACCCTATTTTGTGTTCACTACCACTTGATTTTGTTATGTAAATTCCTAACTTGGGAAACATAATGAAAAGGATGGGTGCAACATATAATACTAACTAAATATTTGAATGGTCGTAACGATCGCAATTTATAGTACTTTTTATATATAAAAATTTGCTTTCAAGAAAATGGAGGATTTGTGTCTGGATTCATATGAATACTTGTCAATTAAACACGCTCATATTCTGAATTAAGATAAATGAATTTAATATATAAGGAGTATTCATTTTATTTAGACGATATGTATATTTGAATAGGTTGCTTAATTAAATGTCGATTACAAGTGATAAAGAATAAATTTTGTGCTTAATCCAACCTCAAAAACTAGCTTTAAGAGGTGCTGATTGCTTAATTATATTGGAGAGACCAAGACTCTTCACGCACCTCCTCACGCCCAAAGTTGGACATTCTGGTATGTGGCCAATTTTAATAGGAGTAGGTTGGTGGGGCGGGATGAGAATTGGGTTGAATCATACTCTGGTATCATGATAAATAATGCCTAACTAATCCTAAAAACTAGCTCGAAAAGTGAGGATTATTGCTCAAGTCATATTAAAGAGACCACTCATCCTTTAAACTAATTTAAAGCCTCACATCGCATCTGCTCGTCCTCTCGCTCTATTATAAATGTTGTCATACTTGCACTATAGATTAAATTTATTGTATTCACATCTAGTTGGATTTGTTGTTCTGCCATCATTCAGTGAGAACGAATAAGAAGATTGTGGGATTGACGCGAGGAGGCAGGGATAAACTATATTTCTCAGAGCGAATTCTAGGCGAATATGAAACACATGGACACAAATTATGCCTTGTAATGAAAGACAAATTTGAATCGATTTTGTCTATGAACAAAATAACTATAAGTAAAACAATTATGAATAGCATGAAGAGTTTGATCCTGTCTTGAAATATACGTTGATAAAATACTTAATATATGCAAGTCAAATAAAAAAACGAGAGCGAGTAACACATAAAAACCTATTCTTGAAAGGGGAAAAACAACTAGAGATGACTTGCTAGTTAATATCCTATAGACTAAGGAGAAATCCGCCCTATGAGGAGCTCATATCTAATTAGCTAGCTAGTTGGTGAGACAGTAGCTTTGTTAGGATCGAATCCACACACATACACTTGATGAATTAAGAACACAAGAACTTTCAAGAGAAAGAGATGAAAGATCTAGAGAGAAACCAATATTTCGTGGTAACACCCCGTGAGTAAACTTCCACGGCGGTGGGTATATATATTAATAATTCAGAGTATTTTAGGTTATCCGAACCCCTCCTTCGGATGGGGGGCTCCTGCCCCCCATAACCCCCTGACAACCTCACCGCGGAGGTTAAACCGCGTAAACATTAGTATATGACAGTACATCAAATATTAATCAGGCTCCACAACCTAACAAGCTTGCCGAGACAATGTTTAGTAATTGATCCTAGTCATACTGAAATCGATACTCAACATTACTTATGGACTCGCCGTGATCTCAATCAGGAGCAAGTATAACTTATATAATTTTCTAAATTTGATATCTATTAAAATAACTTAAAATACTTCAATCTATTAATTTCAAATCTTAAATCCGTCTACCACCTCAAATCAAGTGATGATAAATAGATCTCTCTCTCTTTCTATTTAAAAACAAGAATAGCCCACTTCTTTCTCCCATGCACTTGTCTTGTTCACCTCCAACACTCCTTCCTTAGTGTTTTTTTATTTCCTCTTCATGGCCTCCTTATCTCTCTGTCCATAATTAACTTGTCTCTTTCTCTCTTCTTCTCTTCTTTTTAAACTCCATCTCCCACACTTAACCCTCAATTCATTTTCAACATTCTATTCTATCTGACAACTCACTTAACAACAACTCTTATCTCCCATTTTTCTTTTTGTTCTTTCTTGAATTTCATTATATATAATGTCAAGCAGACGATCACGTTCCAGAATAAGCGATGATCAAATCGCTGATCTTGTTTCCAAGTTGCAACAACTTATTCCTGAAATTCGTAATAGACGTTCTGACAAGGTATATAAATAAATATGTATATATCATCTTTGTTGTTGTTGTTGAAAATTTTCTTTATATTAGGTCTTTGTTTTCTTACTTTGATAAATATGTGAATGCATTTAATTTCCAAGTAACTAACTTCCTAAATTTACATTGTGTGGTCTTTAATTTCTTTTCCTTTTAGAGATAAAGTTTTGAGTGTGACATTTTCATGCCCACTAGTATAGTCCACAAGCCCATATTAATTTCAATTCAAAATGTACTTGTCTTGTTTGTCGTCTCGACGCATTCTCTTTTTCCCTCTATTGATGTCCCATTTCTTAATACCCCATTTTATTTGTAAAACGATTTGTATAAAACGAAGAATTGAGTCCGAATGGTATATGATAATTGATTATGCAAAAATTATGGTTTTAAATGTGATAGTTACATAATATCCTTAATTTCATCATTTCCGGAAAAAAAAATATTGTAAATGGAATTAATTAATCATTTATGTAAGTTAGCATCCCACACCTCATATATATAAATCTATAGTATCTTTCTTGAAAGTGACCTATATACACATGCATCCTTTGCAATATTTATGCAACAATTTGTGTTAAAATTTATGTTGCTTGTCGTACTCATGTCGGATCTTTTAAATGCATTACTTTAAAGAGTTCGAGAAATGTAAGTTTGCAACAACAATAATACCAAAATCAATATAGTTTTAATTTGCAAGTGGAGTGATCTGAGGAAGGTAGGGCGTATGCAGACTTTATACTACCTTCGTGGGGATAAAAATATTGTTTCTGATAAATTCTCGACTTAGACAGGAATCCTAAAATATTATCTAGTTTCTAACATTATTTATGTTTTTTTTTTCAATTAAATTAAACAGGTTTCAGCTTCAAAAGTGCTTCAAGAAACTTGCAACTATATAAGAAATTTACACAGAGAAGTGGATGGATTAAGTGAGAGATTATCACAACTTTTGGAATCAACTGATAGTGATAGTGCTCAAGCTGCTATTATTAGAAGCTTACTTATGTAGTAGCTATTTAATTAAATAGCTCAACTTCATTAAAATTTCTATTATTAAAAAAAGATGGAGCATTTATATTATTAATTAGGGTTTTTTGGCCACTATAGGTCAAAATTAATTTCTATTTTTCTGTTTTCCAATTTTGAATAGTTCTTTTTTTTTCTTTTTTTACTTTGTGTTGTATTGTTGTATCCATCTGTTTTAAGAGCTGATGTTTCTTTGATCTCAGCCTTTTTTAAGTATATAAGTATTTTGAGATGTTTTTATCGTTTGGTATCGTGCTATTTTGTTCTGAATATTATGTTACACGTTTTTTTTATATTTGTTATGTCATGTTTACTGTTATATTCTCTTTTTTAAATGGCTCTGTTATGTGTTACTTGAGCTAATGATTTTTTTGAAAATAATCTCTTTATTTCCACGAAATAGGAGTAGGGTCTGCATATATCAAACCTTTTCCAGATCCATTTGTGAAAATACACTATATATGATATTATTGTTGTTATTGATTGATATCTTTTTTTTTTCTCTGATCATTTATTAAGTTACACAAACAAAATAAGCTGCTGAACTATGTGATCATCTGATATAAAAGTTTATCTATCAAACAAATTATATTTTTATTTGCTTAAATTAATATGTCTTGTCAAAAATATTAAGTAAATGAGAAATGAAAGGACCTAATTACACTTAAATTTGCATTGTTACATAAACTTTTAATATATTTTTTTAGCATTTTCTTAGACTAATTAATTATGAATGGAATTAATTCTTTAAATTTATAAATATAATACTGCATTAATTTGGTTTAAGTGATTACATAGGATACTAGAGAATTAATGTCATATATATAATTTTAAAAAAGCAATAATAATAATAATAATAATAAAAAGGTGTATCTCATGTGAAAGGGATGGGATGATAATAATATTTGTGAGCCCTAGTCACTATTTGTTAATGATTTATAAATCAAGATGAAATTTGAAAATTTTAGAAAATAAATAAATTGTCCTATCAAAATATTAATTGGACCTTGTAGGTCAACTTTTGATGTCATGATTCTATTCATGTCAAAATAAATGTCTTTTTCGTACTAAAATTAAGATATTTCAATTAATCCAAATTAAATACCTTCTTTTACTTTTTAGCAATCTCCTAATTAGGATCATTATATATTCCGTTTAGCTTACCTAATTAAAAGTAGTATCAACATATTTAATATCAAACTTGAAGTATTGAAAATATTTTAATAAAAATAAGTATTTATATATTTTTTATATACAATAATTTTGTGGCTTATTTCTAAATTAGTATTGGGTGGTTAGTTATTGCTAGGTTGACAAATTTCAAGAGGTAATCCATTGAACATCATTTATCCAAATTAAAAATATATATTATACGTATTAAATAAGTAATATTGTATATATAGATTTATTTATATAATTTATTCAAACGTTTTTATGTGACACATTTTTATTTTTTTATCAGTATTATTTTTATTTTAAATGTTTGATAGCAGTTTAATTATAAAATGTTCATTTTACGTAAATTGAGATGATCTATCACCACAAACATCTATGACTATTTTTAAATTATAAATTTCATAAATTATTTTTTTAATGTAAAATCAAATAATAATATATAAATTAAAGCGAAAAAAATATTAATTGCTTTAACTCGTTTTTGGCTGATCGTAAGTCATAATCTGATAGTGAAGCTTTTGTTTGTTTGTCCTAATTGTCCATTACTGAGATTTCTCCAATTAATTAAAATATCTAAATTTTGGGATTGTTTTTAATTAGTTAAATTTAACAAAATGGGTTGTAACTTCAAAAATGTGGATAATCTGGATTTGAATTTATATAATATAATATATAAATAACAAAATATTCGAAAATTTGGCAATGAAGTAGGTAGAAAACTATGCGATTAAAAACTGGAGCTAGTATATGTACGTTATGGATTTCAATCAAATTAATCTCAAAATCAGCAACTTAAAGATGAATTTAGGTAAATCGTATGTTTAGATGGGTAATTAACTATTTACGGATCTAAATCTTTTGTTCATCTTGTTTACAAAGTATATACAAAGTGTATAAATTGCGTATATTTCATACTAAATACATGTATAATATACATATACAACTATATATACTAGTGTATATATTACCTTGTTTTTTTTTTTGGTGCAAATATTCATCTTTAATTTTTGCATTGGTCAACTTAGACAGTCTTATATAGTATACATTGTCAGTTAATTTATTAAAACATATTTATCTATATGTACTTGTGATGGATTGTCAAAATATTTTGTTTAGAAAAATTGTGAGATATTAAGTGGTCGATGTCCCTACAACTTCAATTAGTACATATTCTTCAACTATATATGTTTGAACTCGAATCTTTCTTCTTATAACCAACGAGGGTGAATCCGGGCCGTGAGCGTGGTAAAAATTGGCTTTTCGATTCTCAAGAAGTCAATTTAGGCGGAGATAATGAAGGGAACGATTCTAATTTTGTGTTGAATGTCTAACAATTTATTGAGTTATGAGTGAAAAAAAAGAGTAAATGTAGAAACTCGAGTCGAAAATGTTTAAGAATTGAAATATTTGTGAATTTTAAATTTTTTTTCTACCATTTACCAACTATTTTTGGCTTTCTACGGGTATATGATCTATATCACTATATATTATATTGAAGTATGATATATTTTAAGTACATATATGATACTATTATTTAATGTAATTTTACCAAAAGTTAATTAATTAATTATATTGAACAACAACAATTATTTCTTTTTAGGAATAATTATATAGTTTCACCTGTTAGTTTACTTATCACCATTATTTCCTATAAGTTTTACAAATCTTTAAAATTTCTCATCTTTTCTTAAGTCAAAAATGTCATTAATGTATCCAACCCTCTTTTAATATATTAGCTCATGTATCCGACCCTTTTTTTAATGTATCAGCGCTTTGATTTTTTTGCCATTAATGTATCCGGATCCTCCATTAATGTATCTGACCCTCTTTTGGATGTATCAGCGCGCATGTATCTCACCCTCTTTGATTTTTTGGCCATTAATGTATCCGACCCTCTTTTTAATGTATCAGCGCTTATATTATTGTATCCATTTGATGAATTTCTATAATTATAAACTTTTGAGGAATATATTATAATTTTTCCTTAAAAGTATGTATGTGATTTCTGTAATTTATCATTCTTTTTTATTATAAGATAAGAAAATCGTGTATACAAGGAGTGTATCAAAAGTAGAAAAACCTTACACCAAAATATGATTCTCTAACAAACGCCAACTATCATGGGTATACTAAAAAGAAACTAGAGGTTAGAGGTTACTCCTCACATGTACAAAACCATCACTACAAGAAAATTGTGAATTATATGAGAATTTTCATAGAAATTAGTATAAAAATTTGCATAAAAGTAAATTTTCTGTGAATTTTCATACTAATTCCCAGAAAAATCCTCATGTAATTCATAGTTTCTTGTAGTGCATACTATTGTTGATCCATAAAAAAACTTAAAAATCGGCATGATCTTAATTTCAATATCTTTATCGAAGTGATGAGTTTTGATGATACGATTCTCTAGATCCCTTCAAACACTCCTCTATGCAAAATAATTTCCCATCCCAAGTACCATAAGCAAGATGATACCTAATATGACATTAAACTTTTAAGTTTTTTACATTCAAGACACAAAAAACTTTGCATTAACAAGTCTTTGAAAGCAAATTAAATAACATTTCTGTGACATAACTTAATTCTTATCAAACTTATGTTGAGCAAGTGAAAGTTTTCTACACTTATGTCGAGCAAATTAGATTATATAAATATTGTACAATTTATACCATATAACTCAATTACGATAGAATGAATAAAAATTCTCTAAATTTATGCTGAACGAATTAGATTATAGATAAAAATACTTTAATACATAAATTCATTAAATGAATAACATTCATCATATTTAATTAAAAAAAACTTCTTGTTACTCACGATTCCTTTTTTATTTGTATTTTTTTTCTTTTTCTATAGTATAGTATTTGCGTAATATTTTAGCAGCTCTTGATGTTTTAGGATAAGAAATGTAGTTTGTTTGTATTTTCTGATACATGATAGGTAATCAAATTTGTGTTTTTTTGAAGTGTGTGTTTCGTTTTAAAAAATCAAAAACAAAATAAAAATGTGTTAATACGATAAAAAAATTAAAATAATGCAGAAAAATCAATTATTCTATCCTTTGCAACATACTTACACTGCTATATGCCAATTTTTTTAATTATAACATAATATTTATGATTAATTTGACTATTTAATCAATATTAGCAAAATGTGAGTATTTTTTAAAAAGTTTTCTTTTGATCCGCATACATTTACTAAATTTTCTATCAATATGCTTGAAGTCAGGGATGTTTGTAATTCGATTTAGATCGGTTATCGAGAATAAAAAATTAAATCAATATATTTGGATTTTTAAGTATCTATAATTAAATCAAATCGAACGAAAAAAATAATTATCGATTTGACTATTGACGGTTTGATAAAATTGTTTTTTTCATTTTGAATATAATAAATTTTTGAGGTCGTACTTATCTTGATAGACACAAACACATAGTACATGAATAATAAAGTTATCATCACATGAACAAAGTGATTCAATTAAGAAAAATATAATTATCTTATGAAAGATATGATGAATTTCGATAGAATCGAACTTAAGATTGTAATAGATAGATTAAAATTAAGTGTTAGACTCGAGAAATAGATAAAGTTAAATATTAAAGTTACTTAAAATTTATTAACAAAATATTTATATTTATTTATCAGTTCGATTTAATTATTTTTAGAATTATTTTTTTAGTTAAATCAAAACCAAAATAAATAGCATCAGTTTTTCAAAATTTAAAATCAAGCTTAACCAAATATTGGTATTTTTAATCAATTTAATTCGAATTTTGATTCTATTTAATTTTTATAACCATAATCATGAATAATTCTGTATCTAATAATGCTTAGAAACATATTAATACATATATTTAATTTAAATTTAATCGAATTTCGATACGGTAAGCGTTCTCTCACCAACAAAAGATACTTCATATATACGGTACCGAATACAAAGGAACTTCAAATTGCAGTTTTCATACCGACTCCTTTTTCTCACACTTTTCATCTCAACACAAGCGAAGGTATATTCTCAGATTTATTCATCAATTACATTTATCAACTTTGATTTAGTTTTTCTGTTTGTTTGTTTTCAGTAATTGTGTTTTTTTTTTCGAAAAAAAGTTAGAATTGTAGTGCTATTAGTTTGAGTTGCTTTGCTGAATTATTGTTCGATTTGCAGAAATCGTGTTATTTAATTCATAATTATGTTGTTTAGATTGTTTATGTTTAGGTAATTGGGAAGTTTGGTTTTGAATTGTTGGTAGTTTGAGCTTTATAGTTGTTTGCTATTAAGAAATAGCAGAAGGTGTTTCTGGGTTTTAGTAGTTAGGGTTTGAAGCTGTTATTGTGGATTGTAGTGTTAATTCTGAAAGGAAATGAAACTGAACTAATGGGATGAACCAAAATAAATAATTGTGGCCTAGTCGTCAATGGAGTGGTTGAGAACAGTAAGGTCTCGGGATCATAAATCAGCCGAGACAAAAAATACTGGGTGATTCCTCCCATCTGTCATAGCCTTGCAGTGTTACTTTGGTACCTGATGTTGGTGTCAGGTGATAGGATAGATAGGTATCCTGTGGAATTAGTTGAGATGTGTGAAAGTTGGTCGGACATCACAATCATAAAAAAAAATTTAAAAATCTAAAATTGTTGAGATTGGGGGTATGTTTGTTCAGGATGAAAATATTTTCTTAAACAAGTGAGTTTGGTACTTTTTTATTACTATTTGATAAGCAAGCAAGAAAATATTAGTCTAAAAGTATTTTATATGTAATTTGGTTGTTACTGTATGGAGGAACAAATGGTGAGTGTTTGTTTTGAACCTGCTGTAAGTCTATTTATTGATTGCTAGATTGCACTCTTTTATGAATTAGTTTTGAATATATGGTTGGCTTGTTAATTATCTGTTGTATTTTCTCTATTTGGATATTTTCTGATTGCTCGATTGTTGGTACTTTTGTTTTCTTTAGCCAGTTGGATTTGCTTAAAAGCATTGAAGTTGGAGATTTAGTGTTAGTACTCTTAATATGATCTCAAAAATGTTTCTTTCCAACATTTTCCGATTTTTCTGACCTAGATACCGATACAAAGTTGTTTTAATAAAATCACATTGTGTTTGGTTTGACTGTTCGATGGACGTTTTGTCGCATCTTAGTGTGGGACCATTTAATTTGATAATGACATCTTTGTTATGAAAATCATAGGCTCCTTTTGCTCCTTTGATGAGTAAGCCTGGTGTAATTAACACTACCGACTGGCTAGACTCTTTTTTTTCTTTTTACAAAGGTAACAGAACCTAGACTCTACTGTGATTTCTTCGTTTGTATTTTAGTGTTAGATTTGCAAGGTTCTTAGAGGAGATGACTAGATGCATGAATGTAATTTATTTCTTCCTTACTTTATTTAGGTGTTTATGGTTATACTCCTTTCATGAATATGTCACAAATTTATTCAGGCCTGATAGTTTGTTTTCCGATGTAGTTGATGGTGTAAATTGAACAGACTTCGCTTTATCTGATGTCTAATTTCTTTCCTCTTGGTAATTTGTCCATTAAGTCAGCAGATATGAATCCAGGGGGTTATACAGTAGAAGTTACAGGTCTTTCCCCTGCTGCTACTGAGAAGGATGTTCAGGAGTTCTTTGCTTTCTGTGGGGCAATTGAACATGTTGAGATTGTCAGGTGGGTTTAATATCTCTGGGATTACATTACAATTTTACTAACCATACCCTATATTTCTGTTTTGATGATTTAGAGTGAAAAGAATGGAAGGGATATTATGAGTAGAACAATTATTTTTTGTTTCAATTTTTTCCAATTCCTCAAGTTCAAACCCGCCCCTCAATTTTATTTTACACACACTATAGATGATTATCTTTTGTAATATTCTTAGATTGATATGTGAACAATAAACAAGTTTTGCTGCCACTAATTTTTGGTTTGTTATTGTCCTGTTTCCTTTTTTGATCTCTTCCGAAAATGTATGTTATTGTAGAGAAAGTATGCATGCTTGGGTTGGGCAAACGACGAGGGGTTTGGCTGTCGGTGATATGCATCTATGTCTCTTTATAATTTGGTCTTGTCAGTGACATGAATTATTTGATTTCTGGAAAAACTGGAGCTCGAATTCACATAGTTTATTCTGAGAATTTGATAGTGGCAATATCCTTTAGCAAATAGCCAAATAAAGAGCTGCAAGAATTTCACCTATGGTACTTTTTTTTTACTTCTGTTTTGCCTTTCCAGAGTACGGTTATAGCTGTTTACAGAGTCTTTATCTTTATCAAGTCCTATTTCAATTGAAATTGGAAAAAATCACTGTGGAGCTCCAAGCTCCACTGGAATCTCTTCTAGCATTGTACGAGCTTTTACTCCACCGAACTGTTTAAAAATGACTCTTGCCATCAACATTACTATTTCAGTTGTTATTCTACTGATGATGATTAATCATGTAATTGAGGAACTTTCTCGGTCTCACAACATACATCATGTGTTTCATTCCTTATTGTTGCATCAGCTACTGCATATAAAATTTTGGTTACTGATTGAGTGATGCTCGTGTTTGAGAATGCAGAGCTGGTGAACATGCAAGTACAGCCTATGTGACGTTTAGAAATCCTCATGCATTGGAAACGGCTGTCTTACTGAGTGTAAGTTCCTTCAGATTGCTTATTGAGTGTACTACATTGTAAATAAGGTTTAGGTCTCAGAATTAGCAGCCTACAATTGTAATCCCCCTTCAACTTGATAGTTGCTAATTCTGGTTCTACGTAGTGTATAACTGAGTGCATTCTGTTTCACTTCCCTTGTGTGTTTCATAGTGTTTGAATTCAGAATAGTTTTATCTGCCGGATGTCGTGCTGATACTACATTATCTTAAAAAGTGATACAACTTTGGGAAACTGTTGTTTGCATTTTATCTAATGCGAGCAAAGAGGTAATGGATGGTTTTACAACTGCGAACTTAACTGTTATTTATGCTCATCTCTTATATATCTCTAGTTCAGAGCATAGACAATTAGCTTCTTTTGCTCTATGATAGTGTGTACTAGAGATAACATAATATTGTTCACTCTTCTTTCAGGGGGCTGCCATTTTGGATCAACGTGTGTGCATAACCAGCTGGGGCCACTATCAAGATGAATTTGATTATTGGAATCATTCATCATGGAAACCTCAAGAAGACTGTCATTCAAGTGTATGATCTTCTCCCTCCTGCTTTCCTATCTACTTATTTCTGTATGAATAATGAGGTGTGAATTTTTAATGAGTTGATTTATAAATCGAGCAGGACTCCCAAGGACACCATTTTGTTTCTTCTGCTGGGGAAGCTGTAACATTGACTCAAGATGTGGTTAAAACCATGCTATCTCAAGGGTATGTTCTTGGTAAAGGCGCACTGGGAAAAGCCAAAGCTTTTGACGAATCTCATGGGCTGTCAGCAACTGCAGTCTCCAAGGTTGCTGATTTAAGTGAGAGAATCGGCCTCACTGACAAGTTCTGTGCCGGGGTTGAAGTGGCTAGGTCCGTGGATCAGAGATATCACATATCAGATACCACCAGATCAGCTGTTTCAGCTACAGGTAGAACTGCCATCTCTGCTGCAACTGCTGTTGTCAACAGTAGCTACTTTTCCAAAGGAGCTCTTTGGATGTCTGGTGCACTAAGTAAAGCGGCTCAAGCTGCAGCTGATTTGGGTAGCCGAGGCACTAACAAATGAGTAGGTTCGAGCAATTGACATGTAGCTTGGAGTCCATTATATGAGAATGGTTCGTGTGGTCTGAAGTCGCGAACTAAGTAGATTGGCCCTAATGGTGTTGATTCATCTTGAATCGAACTGTGTTTCCTTTACGTTGTTGTTTGGATATCAGGTCGATGTTGTAAAGAACATATAGTACACTAATAAGTTGAGTAGGAATTCCCTTTTCAGTTTATTTCTTGCCTTCTTTCACCCCTTTCCTTTTACTGGTCTTGCAATATGCAATTGTGCTCAAGTCCTCGAAAGAGGCTTTGTAAAGCTAACTTGTTTAGTCTGTTAACAAAAGTTGTGTATGCGTTCCTGCTACACGTGATAAAAGTGTTTCTATTACATATTTCCGACTTATGGTAAAAGTGACAAGTAAAAATAAAAATCTAATTTAGATATATGTGATAAGTAAAAGTGATCGGAACGGAAGAAATAGCTAATTTATACGATGAAAATACATACAATCAGTTTTTTTGAAAGGCCGGGATAAGCTTTGAGACACTGGGCGTAAGTTTATGAATTTATGAAGCCTAGTCTCATATATATTTAATTTTATAATTTTATTTAGAAAAATAAGCGAAAATAATACTTTTATTATTTTACAAATAAATTTTAATAAATTACGTATAATATATAGAAAAAATATGATAATTTTATTTAAGAAAGATACTATAACCAATACTACAATTAATATATAAGAAAAATCATTCGACCAATAATAAAAGATATGATAAAAAAATAAAAAATAATGATAATTAAACGTACATTTTTACGCTTCAAAATTTAAAATTTACGGCTTATGAATTTACGTCTTTCATTTGCGTTCAAAGTATTTTTAATACGCCTTGTTCCGTGACTCGTCCCAAAAACGTTTATTAGGTGTTCCAATATAATTTTTAAGTTTATGTGAACATGTTAAATTTGGTATGTGACAAAAATGAGCCTCGTGTATACCAAAATGACATAACAAGAAAAGTGAACATCGCCGTCGGTGCCCTTCTCTTTCCCTTTGTGTAAAAGTCAAGCATATCCACCTTTGAGTCCGACGTCGTTTCACAATCTCCGAGCTTCATCAATCTCCATTTCCAGATCGAATGTGAAGGAGATCCCGATTCATTCGCCTGAATAATGGATGCGGTATCGATCAGAGTACCGTATAAGAATCTGAAGCAGCAGGAAGTGGAATTAACTAATGTTGATGAATCACGGTTTACACAGCTCGAGATCCGTAGTGATTCATCATCTCCTAGGGTTTCTAATGGAGAAATGAATGATTCTAATCTACCTCTTCCTCCACCGCCTGTACGTAACAGTTTGCTCACCTTGATTCTTAGTTGCACCGTCGCTGCTGGTGTTCAGTTTGGATGGGCTTTGCAACTCTCTCTCCTTACACCTTATATTCAGGTGCAAACATTTTGTATTACTTGTCATGTTTGGTTTCTTCATAGTCAATTTGACCTACATTAATTCAAATATTAGCTGCGATCCTTCTAACATATTAATATGATTTTAAAATGTCGGTCACCATGCAGTATATAGTGTTAATTGAAGTTTAAAGATGTTAATTTTACTCATTTACAAGCTCTGTTTTTGATTTGTTTGACCGAATGCGGAGTTACGAGATTGGTGTATGAATGTATTTATACTAGTGATAACAACAACAGAAACAAACCTAGTGTAGTATTGTAAGCGAGCATCTGTGGAGGAGGAAGAGAGGCTATTTTTGAAAGATCCTTGGCTCGAGTAACACACATTTGAAGCAATTAAAAAGGGAAATGGAGAAATAAAGAGGACATAGCAAATAAGAGGGGAAACATAACATAGCATTCAGAAAATAGGAGCAATAAGGATAACTAAATCAAAATGATGTGATAACAGAAGCACACTAATAACGAAGAGTATAAAAAAAACATAGTTGGAAGCAAGGTAGCGCTCCAAGACACAAGGAGTGTAGTCTTATCACGGCACTGCCAAGTTCCTCCCTTAAATCTTGACTCCAGCCGAGGCCACGTAAGTGGATAAAAATTTACAGCTGCAGCAATGAGAATCTAGTTTGAAAATTTCCGACACAATTTTCAGGAAGATTTAGTTGATGTCTTTGATGTTTGTATACAAAACAACAAGAACATACACAGTGGAATCCCAGAAGTGGGATCTACTGTGTACGCGGGCCTTACTACTATCTCGTGGACGTAGATAAACCCTCGGCTCGTCTTTAATGTTTGTCTAGAAGTAGAAAAAAATATCCTGTAAATTGAACATTTAATGCCATGTGGTTCACATGAACTCTCTACTGTATTTCATTTGCAATTTTGTTTTGGTGGTTGAGAATGCAGAAACTGTCTCTGTGATCAGTTCACTTATATTTCATAGAGAAAAAGAGATCAGAAATTGATGAAAGGTTCTTGTATATATGAAATATTATTGACATGTATTAGAGAAGGAAGAGGAAATTAGCATAAAAGAATAAATTATATTGTGACCTATAGACGAGCACTTTTGGTTTCCTGGTGAACATGATATTTAAGGATCTTTAGAGTTGAAGACCTCTGAAAAATTCATTTTGTAGAAGCTTCGAGCTCCTCAAGTTGAAAAGCTATTTCGCAAGAGAACCCTTTGCACGTCTTAGTATTATACCAATTGGAAGCTATTTAGAATAGTTGAGTGGTCCCAGTTGTTTCGTGATCACCGAGAAAGTCTCTTGGCTAGTGGTACATGGTTTGAAACAAATGGATAAGTTGTTTCTGCTATCCTCAAGCAATAAGTTCTTATAATTTTCTATCTTTTAGTGGCTTCAGTTTTTTTTTGTTTTTTTTTTATTTTTTGCCTATTTCTAGTTGAGCTTCTTCTTTGCCTAAAATTTTTCATATCTATGTTTTGCAGACACTTGGCATAGAGCATGCCTTCTCTTCTTTTATTTGGCTATGCGGTCCTATTACTGGCCTTGTGGTAAGGTGTTCAAATATCATGGAGTTTTATTGCAGATTACTTGGTAAAATGTCCATCTGAAGTGATGAATATCAGTAATTAGAATATAGAGGTGTGAAAACAGCTCTGCTGAGATAAATTGCTGAAAAAATAAGATGGTGATAACCTTTGCACCTGCAAAACCAATTGCAAAAGCTACACTTTTTGAGATTTTGTGGACTCATTAAACAAGAATTTGTTAGACTTCAGCCCATGTACTTAAAATTGTAGATATGGGCTTTGCTGAACTGTAACTTCTTTTTTTAACTTTGGATCTCTGCAAAATTTGTCAGCTGTTCCTTGAATTAAAACTTTCTATCCTTTGATCAGTAAAACGAAGTCGCCAGATATATGGTACATACAAATAAAACTTATAAATTGGAGAAGTTTCTCCAGAAGCTCCGTTGCTTATTCAACTTAGAAACTTGTCTTCTTGGATATTCTTTCAGGTACAACCTTGTGTAGGTATATGGAGTGATAAATGTCATTCTAAATATGGCAGAAGAAGGCCTTTCATTTTTATTGGAGCTGTCATGATCTCTATTGCTGTAAGCATTTAGTAGTTTTTTTTATCCTATATTGAATTATTTGGTTCCAGTTAAATCGGCTGAACTAAATCTTGTCGTTTAGGTGATAATTATCGGGTTTTCTGCAGACATAGGATACTTATTGGGGGACACAAAAGAGCATTGCAGGTTTTAACTTCCTCTTGTTCCTGTAATTTTATTGGATTATCTGATAGGCTGTGAAGTCTTAAATTATTGTGTGAAAATGCAGCACTTTCAAAGGCACTCGCTCAAGAGCAGCCATTGTATTTGTCGTTGGGTTTTGGATGCTCGATCTTGCTAATAATACTGTGCAGGTTAGCTTCTGAAAGCTTACTGCTATTTCTAGTGGTGTAGATGATTCTAGTAGATGTTACACCATAGTTGTTTTATGTTGGCAGGGTCCGGCTCGAGCTCTTTTGGCAGATTTGTCAGGTAAAAATTCCGATAGATGGAAGAATTAAATTTTTTAAAAATTAATTGGTACAGTTCTTCTTTTGTTGCAATTTGTTGAGGTGTATTGGGAACTTTGTTGTAGGTCCTGATCAAAGAAATACCGCAAATGCTGTGTTCTGCTCCTGGATGGCTGTTGGAAACATTCTTGGATTTTCTGCTGGAGCCAGTGGAGGTTGGCACAGGTTTGCTGTTTATTGCGTATCTGAAGTGACATGGTGATGTTATACGTGTGTGTGCTTATGTAAAAAGATAGCTCACAATCCCCATCCTGCTTGAACAATATCACTTGTTCAGCATTCTTCTTAAGGGCCATGCCTTTAAAAGTTGTTGAGCTTTTGGTAGCAAAATGTCTTCTGAATTAAGATTTGGTTAAAATATCACATGCTTAAGGTAGTCTTTGACAAAACTTTGTATCTGGACAGATGGTTTCCGTTTTTGACAAATAGAGCTTGTTGTGAGCCATGTGGAAATCTCAAAGCAGCATTCTTAGTTGCAGTGGTGAGTTAACTGCCCTTGATAGAGTTTTTGTGTAGATATAGTAAATTCTGTTTTTGAATCTTGATTTTTGAGGTCATCTATTTTACTTAGACACGTTTTTTCAACATAGACAAAACTAGTTGCTAACAAAACATAATAGGAAGTTTCTGGATCTACTTTTCATATCCTGCATCCTTGATAAAGATATCCCTCGAGCATCTTTTGTAAATAATGTCTTAAAACATTAATCACGTCCTCTTATGCATCTTGTCACTTGCTACTTGCTGATATACCTTTTTTTAAGCCAACTGATTTACTATCTTTGAAAATTGGCTTCTGAAATTAGATAGAGTACAAAGACGACATTTACATTTAATTCCAAGAGGGGTTGGCTAGTGACAACGAGAAAGTCCCACAAGATTCAAGCACATTGATGGAAAACCAGCAACCCTTATGTACAACCCATGAAAATGACGGACATAAACATAAAGGGTCAACACAAAACAAGCAGTAGATTAGCTTAAATTCTTGCTAGCACTGTCGATTAACCCAAACCAAGCTAGATTTAGAATAAGAAAGAAATGACAGGTTCAAATAGAAGCAATTAGTCCACACAAGTATTATCTTCTTACCCCTACCTACCCCTTTGTGTGATAGAGGTTTTTTCTGTACTCTCCAAAAGGTACATGTGTCAAACAAAGTGGAACAGGGGGAGGTTTTTTGACTATGAAGAACTAGTTCTATGCTTAAGCTTGAACATAGTACAAATCAATTCTTCTCTGGCGGTTACTGTGTGTTTTAGCACCCATCATGATTCTGTCATTCAAAGTGCTCTATGGACTGTGAACAGGTCTTTCTGACTCTCTGCACGTTAGTAACTCTCTACTTCGCCAATGAAGTCCCGCTGTCACCCAAGCAATATAAGCGCATGTCAGATTCTGCTCCTCTCTTGGATAGTCCTCAGAATACTGGCTTTGACCTTTCTCAATCGAAAAGGGAGTTGCAGTATGCAAATAGTGTAGCAAATAATGAATCTGAGATGGGTCATGTAGCAGATAATAGTCCAAAGAATGAAGAACAGAGACCAGACAAGGATCAAGGTGATAGCTTCGCTGATAGCCCTGGAGCAGTTTTGGTCAATCTGTTGACCAGCTTACGTCATTTGCCTCCCGCAATGCATTCGGTTCTCATTGTTATGGCTCTGACTTGGGTAAGTAACTTCTGATTTTTCTGATTTAAGCTTTTAAACTAGCTGTACACATTTTCAATTCGCTGTATTTTGTGAATTTTATTCTTTAGGGTTCTTGTAATCTTTCCACTGCAGCTAATTATCTATCTTTCTGTTCTTTCAACCAGTTGTCCTGGTTTCCCTTTTTCCTTTTTGACACGGATTGGATGGGGAGAGAAGTCTATCATGGGGATCCGAAAGGAGAAGCAGATGAAGTAAATGCATATAACCAAGGTGTCAGAGAAGGTGCATTTGGTTTGCTATTGAATTCTGTAAGAACTCAGAATTGAGAATAACTAGTTATCCTTTATTTAGATCCAATAATAGGTGATTTGCAGCTTACTAGAATTAATTATCCATTAAGAGCTTATTTATGTCTCTCTCATGGGTGCCCCACTGGCGTCTACGTTATTGTGATGAATCTCCCTGTGAGCAGGTTGTTCTTGGCGTTAGCTCCTTTCTTATTGAGCCAATGTGCAAATGGATTGGTTCTAGACTTGTTTGGGCTGTGAGCAACTTCATTGTATTTATCTGCATGGCCTGCACCGCTATCATTAGCGTGGTTTCTATCAGTGCAAATACGCAGGGAGTCCAACATGTAATTGGTGCTACTCGATCAACTCAAATTGCTGCTTTGGTTGTTTTCTCTCTTCTTGGGATTCCTCTTGCTGTAAGTTTTTTCTATTACTCCATATATTTTTGTACCTGTTAGCTGCTTATCCAATAGATGTGATTTTTTTTTTGTGCCTGTTCATCTTTTCATGCATTTTGCTTTACATGCCTGCAGGTAACCTACAGCGTCCCTTTCTCTATCACAGCAGAGTTGACAGCTGACGCTGGTGGTGGTCAAGGTATTTTCTTCGATCCATTAAAATGTTATCACGTCTTACTCGATGAGGCGATTATTGAAACTGTGGTATGCTTTTGCAGGGTTGGCAATAGGAGTCCTGAATCTTGCAATTGTTGTACCTCAGGTAACTTCACCTTTATATGTGTGATATTGAATTTCATTGAAATGCTTAACACATATGAATAACAACGACAACATATATACCTAGTGTATGTAATCCCTACAAGTGGCGATAACGTAGTTTTTTATTTACTTAGATGGTTGTATCGCTTGGTGCGGGTCCTTGGGATGCTTTATTTGGTGGAGGAAACATACCGGCTTTTGCCTTAGCATCTTTAGCTGCACTTGCTGCTGGAATTTTTGCTATGCTCAGACTACCAAATTTATCAAGTAATTTCAAATCAACTGGCTTCCATTTTGGTTGAGTAAATTTGTTCTGTTATACTTATACACATTACACATGTAGTTCATGTTACTGAAGTAACAAAAAGATAGTATAGTTTTAGCTGTGATAGGTATCTGATATTTTTCACTCACATTCAATTCATTTTACCCCAATTTTTTACTCTCTTGTATAATGTAAAATTGTCATCTGTAATGAGGAAAAATGTTGTTAACTCTTTGTGAATAACTGGATATCTCAATAATTTTTCGCAAATCAGTTTTTTGTATTATTGGCTCGACTAATTTAAATTCGGGTACGATGGGGCCGGACCAAGAGTGGTTCCTGCGACTCTACAGTAATTCCATAGCTTTAAAAATTAAATTTATAGAATTTAAATCCTGAATTAGCCCTTAAAAAAAGAATAATCTACCGATATTAAAGAACTTCTGCACAGGACATGAAATAAGATCAATAAAATAAGGAGTATTACTCTCTAGGTATTTAATTTATTTATCATGTTTTGATTTAACATAAAGTTTAAGAAAGTGAAAAAGAGTTGAACTTGAATTTCATGATCGTAAACATACTATTGTTAAAAAAAATAGAGACATTCTTTTTTAAACGAATTAAAAAAAAGGTAAGACAGTATAACTTTAGTTTGGAAGTAGTAGAGGGTAGAAAATATCAAATCAAGATTCACAGACCTTACAGTGTATTATATAGATTATTTTTTGGCATATTTGTTAGTTATTTCTTTTGAATATATGAACACTAGATTCGTTTACCTAATACTCCCTCTGTCCAAAAATATTTGTCATGTTACGTTTATCGAAAGTCAATTTAACTAATTTTTAAAGGTAAATTAGATCACATTAATTTGATATTTAAAAAAAAAATTAGATATTCTTAAACTAAACGAAAAGTACTATAAATTACAAATATTTCATATTAATATGATGAAAAGATGCATCTTAAAATATTAGTCAAAGTTTTTATAGTTTGACTCTAAAAATAAAAACCATGACAAATAATACCGGACAGCGAAAGTAATAACAAGCAAGCATGTGACAAATCTACATGGAAATTGGAAAACCCTAATAGATTACTTCTTCTATTTCCTTTTTAAAGTTTAAGCTTTAAATTCTGTGTATTGATGAAGGTGCAAAAGTTATTTGTATAATTAGGTCACTTATTAATAATTATAAAACAATATTCATTTTATCTCAATTTATATGAAGAAAATCGAAGTACGATAATTCATTAATTTTGTACTGTATATGGATTCGACTATAGATTTTTTTAAATATGAAAACTACACTAGAAGTACTACAAGTCAACAAGTTAACAATTTTTAAAACATGAGAAAATTATAATTAAAGAGAAAAATCAACTGACTTCTCAAATAGTGACCCTTTCACATAAAATGAAACGGAGAAAATACATAATATTAGTAATTTTAAGAAAAAAATAACTATATATAACCTGCCATGACATTTAAAATTTACTCATGGTATAAAAGTGAAGAATTTATATATATATATATATATATATA
>NC_028641.1:1992591-1999776 GCF_001406875.1 Solanum pennellii | reverse complement strand
TATATATATATAAATTTTAATTAGAAGAAAGTTAGATGAAAATCAAGTTAGTAATTCGTGAATTCTTTTATGGGATCATGTGAAGAAAGGATATATTATCTCTGGCATCAAGGCTGGATAATTTGGCATTATATTAAAATTCTGAATCTTCCAATATTTATTTCTAAATCTTATAATTAAAAAAATCTAAGTGGAAATATTTAATTATATTTATTTAAGTAATGAGCCTATGAAGTGGCTGTGGCTATATGGTGGATCCTCAAACTGAAAACCCATTATTTTATTTTAATAAGTAGTATTCTCTTCGTTCCAAAATAATTGTTATGGCTCGATCTTCGAGAACCAAATTTAAATAATTTTTAAGGTTAAATTTGATTGAGATAATTTAATGCTATAAAACTAAAATATTTAAGAAACGTACGAAAAAATATTATAAGTTACAATTCTTTTTAAAATATTAATTAAAATTTTAATAATTAACTCTCGAGAAACGAAAAATGATTAAATATTTTAATGACAAAAGAAAGTACATGTTGGATTATATTAATATTGGAATAATATCAGAATCTTTAGCCTTGTTGTGGATATGGAGGATTATAAATTATAAGGTAACATGTGGTGGCCATTAACATGGAATTATAGCAATTAATTAACTACTAATCTATGAAATATTTGCCCTGTGTCAACGGCTTGTTTATTAAAATTCTCTATGTTCTATATTAATTGTAACAGTTTCATTTTTTATAAACTAATTTAACTAAGTTTATAGTTAAATTATATTAAAAGTAATTTAATATTTTTAAAAATTATATTCACTCTGTTTCAATTTGACCGTTGCTCATTGAATTTTATTTCTCCTTGAGATGGGGCTCACACATGTTTTGCAGTATCACACTCCTTCGGTATGAAAAGTTCATAATGTTAATTGAGTACCCGATTCTCCAATCGATCGACTTGAAATAACACATGAATATCCAAAAAAAAGAGATGAATTAACGGATCATAGAGCTAAATCAAAACGTGTATGATTTCTCTTCGAACTACGAAATTAACAAGCCTATTAGGATTATAGGGACCCACTTTAGAGACTCTCCTTCGTAATAGTTAGTATATGGTGCCACAAATTGCCACCCGCTGCTCACTCTCTCTTCTATCGAAGTTCTGTTAAAAAACCTGATCCGTTTGTTTATTCATCTTTAGTAGTATTTTTGTGTATGTTTGCATGAGTAGTAGCTATGTTGTCCTTTACACTTAAAAAAAGAAAAATTAGTTACGAAATTTATTATTAATCTATCGCTATATTACTCATAGCTAGAAAAATGTTATGATAATTCATCATTAAATAAAATTTGAAACTATTAAAAAAAACCCTACCTTATTGTTAGATTTTTATTTTGTTCATTTTTAGCTAAATTATCAATGGACTGGAGATAAGATCTTCCAATAAGTTAAAAAAATCTTCTTCAAAGGCCTATATATATAATTTTAATTCATCCCATATTTTTCCAATCAAATATGTTACCAAACACATGATATAAACAGAAATATAGTCAACACACTCAAATTTATCAAGAAAAGTGAAAGTGATTTTGAAAAAAGAGGATGATATAGGGTAAAAAAAAAGAGATGTACATGTGATCAAAATTTGTAGGGTCAAGTAAAGAATAAATACAGGTGACACACACATATGTTTATATATAGTACTATAAATAAAATTTTTGAAAATTTTATTTTATTTTTTTTGAAAATTTTAAAAAAGTTTTTGAAAAGAAAAAAGAGTTTTGTGTTTGACAGTAGGTCACATGTTTACTTACTTTCTTGACATATATATCTATCAAACACAAAAGGACTATAAAGATGGTGAAATAAACACTATCATGGAAAGGAAAAGGAAGTATCCAAAAACTAATGGTGGGTACACACTAAATTCAATTATATTTTGGAACTCATTTTTGGTTATTAGGATTATAAAAATAAACAATATATAACATATCCAGCATAATTCTATGAGTAGGATTTTTAAAAAAAATAATAGAATGAATGGAAATTAATTTTTTCCAAATATCATTCATCTCCAATCTTTAATATTGTGGATTGAAGTTATTAAAAAAGTAAAAAGAATCAGAGCTCCTATAGAGGAATAAAAAAAACTTATAATTTTCTAGAAAATAAAATTTTACATCTTCCACGAATCCAAGACCAAGATCGAGATCGAGTTCGAGATCTCAACCCCAAAACCTAAGATCTAACCCTGACCCAACCTCGCCCCCAAGATCGAGACCAGAGACCCAATCCCAATATGATCCCCACCCGAGACCCAACCCTGGAAACAACACATAACCTGGTCGAGTCTCGAGTAGGGGGTTGAGGCCCTAGGGGTTAGGGACACTTTGGTGAATTGGCATGGGTGGGTGGTGCATGGTGAGATTGAAAGAGAATTAAAAAAATGTTTTTCCTACTTTTCGTAAAAATAATATCATTTTCCTATTAGATAAAAATAACTTCATTTGAAAATCATTTTTAGAACATTTAAATCAATCAAACATCAAAAAACTTCATACCGAATCAGCGAACACGCCCTAGAGTAATTTATTATTCATCAAATCTTGTTAGAGTAAGTGAAACACTCTTGAGCCAAAACAATATTTTTTTCACTATACATATTTCAATAATTAATTTATTTTATTATATAGTTTTCTTTTTGTTTTTTGAGTGATTGATATTTGGTACCATACCCTTCTTTCATTATCATTTGTCAGCACAAGTTTGCTAAAGTCCCCTTCACGAGAATGACCATTTCCAACTCCCCTTGTTTTCTTCTACTCTTTCATCTGTTTGTCTTCTTCCTTTTCCTTGGAATGTGTGCTTTGATTCTCCTCTTTCCTATTTTCACACCACCCCTTTTTTTTTTCCTCATTGGTTAATTTTAGGCACAAAATATGAGAAACAATCATAAAAAGTTAAAAATTACTTTGGACATTTATGTACAATAGTACAAGAATGTAACATCACTCAAAATCAAGAAAAGTAAATAGGTGAAAACCAATGGTAGGAGTAATTGATAAGATTACTCAAAAAGACGTGGTGAAGTGATAAGTATATATCATCATGATCTTAATCGATAGAATTATTCAAAGTCGTAGCAAGGTGATAAATATCATTACATTCTATATCTCTGATTTGAGTTATGAAAATAAAATTGTGTACGCCTTTCATCATTCAAAAAGTGATTTTTTTATGTGTGAATCTGAATTAATCAAGTCTGATAAGAATATTGAATACTAGATAAAAAAACTAAAATGTTGAATTTTTCTATTGATATAATCATAGACAATAGATAAAGTGTAAATAAGGGGGAAAAAAAGACATGTCTTTATTAATATTTTTCTCCATAAAGATCCTTAAGTACTTGAAATGTACTTGGTTACTTTATACAAATGCCTAATACACCACAAAACAAATAGGAGTAAGTAGTAACTTTTTTTCTCTCTCTCTCATGAACTCAAAAGAAATAATATGATTGATCATATGATATAATTTAAAAAATGCTCCTTCAACTCAACAACTTTTTTAAAAAAAAGTAAAACTTTTTGGTCTCCAAAAAAGTTTCAACTAATTAAAATGTTGTTGCTCTAGCCATGGCCAAAAACTTGTTTGATCATCAATTCCACAAAACATGTTGGATAGGCTTTCTTCTTTGACACTACTACTATTATTATTAGTAGCATTATTTTGGTCCATTAATTTGAGATCTTGTCTTGATGATGATGAATTGATGTGAAAGAGTTGATGAGGTACCACAACCCCATTATTATTATTATTAGACCTTATCATTGAAGGTGGAAAAAAAGGTCTACTAGAAATATTTGGATGATGATTGGATAATGGGCTGTCAATGGCTGGTGTTCTTGATATGTCTAGCTTTATTTCTGAGCTGTTTTCACTTCTATTGCTGCATGATCCTTCTGTTTCCTTGTTCAAATTGATTGATTCTGTTGGTTGCTCTCTATTCTTTAGTGACATTATCTGTCCACATTTCAAAAAAAAAAAAAGTTTAAGTTCTGAGCACCGACAGTATAAATTGTCTAATCACTTATAAATTAGTAATATTATTTACACCAACGTCATCGTTAATCTACATTCTAAACATTTTATAACATGATGTTTTGATAATCTATCGTTAAATAAAATTAGTGATATAAGGTGTTTGTTGCTTAGTTCCTATATTTTTTTTTAAGTGGTATGTAAATGTATCTTACCTTCTATAACAAAAAAGGTTCTACTTTTTTGAACTAGTATATTGACCAAAATAATTATAATATAGAAGTAATATAATATATTAATATAATAAAAAGGAAAAAAGGGGTTGATGATGATGATATTTGTGATTGGAGGTACTACTATAGTCCTACTAGCTAGAAATTAATGATCAATATATGTCTCTTCTTTTTTAGAGCTTTCATTAAAATTCATCCTGATGAGAAGAAGTCAAATCAATTTGAAAGAAAAACATGTGAAGAATTTATTTATTTTTACTGAAAATAATGCATTATAGAGTATATATCATGAAAAGGTCCAATATTTCACCAAAATAGCATATTCTTGTTAAATTTTGATAACTAAAATAAAATAAAAATAAAAACATATTATTATATGTTCAATTGTTTCAAATATTTCTCCCTACACCTCTCCAAGAAAACAAACATTATGTTATTTAATTCCTACACAACAAATAAAAGGATTCTATATACATCATTATTATACCATATCTTTACTTATTTCAGCAGATAACATATTTTACTTGTTCGATATTCTTTATATGATAATCTGATAATGTAAAAAAAAAAATACACTCGATACTCACGATAACGATGTATAGAATTTATAAAATTTGTTACATACCTCTGCATGAAGCTTTTGATTTTGAGTTTGTAAAGCATCATTTTCAGCTTTGATAGCATCAAATTGTCTCTTAAGAACTTCATAATCTTTCTCCAATTGCTTAGTCTTCCATCTTGCTCTTCTATTTTGAAACCAAATTGCAATTTGTCTTGGTTGTAACCCTAAAGCTCTTGCTAATTGCATTTTCCTTTCAGGTTCAAGTTTGTTACCTAACTCAAAATTTTTCTCAAGAGTTTTTACTTGTTCCATATTCAGTCTTCTTTTCTTCTCCCCAGCTTGTGATCCATCATCAGACAAATCATCTTCTCCATGATTTTCCTCACAACCATTGTTTCCATCCATCCCAGAAAATGACATAGATCTTTTTCCCAAAAATGAAGCAATACCTACCCCACACACACATTTAAAAAAAAATAATGTAAGACAATATAATATCTTGTTGAAGTTGAAAAGAGTATCCGAAGTTGAAATTGTGTTTGAACATCGAGAGAAAAAAAAAAGAACTAGAGATTTGTGAAGCAGGGTAAGGTCTGTGCACACTCTACCTTCTTCCACAGATCTCAGTTGTTGTTATTAGTCAAAATAGTCTTTTAACTTCATATTGTCTATTTCAAGTTGAAATAAACAAAATTGTGAAACAAACATTGATTTGTGAATAATATTTGCAAATAATGTTCAAACACCTAACTAGAAGAAGAAGTTTATTAAAACAATTAATAAATTAATTAAAGAAATCTTTAAAATTAGGAAAAGAAATCAAACCATGGAAGTCTTGAGGTGAGCATGAGGGAAGAATGGGATTGAGAGAAGTTGAAGGTTGATGTTCATCTTCATTATGAGGAGTTTGTAGCATAAAATTTGTTGGAAAGAAAGCCATTTCATAATTAGTGCAAGTCATAACCTATAACATTTTTTGCCACAACTCCAAATATCTATGACTATGAATCTCCATAATGCTTGAGAGAGGAGTAAAATAATTGAGATCAACTAATTCTCTTCAAGAAATGAGGAAAAAAAATGTTTTTATATAAGTATGAAATACTACTAAGAGTATATTTAACTCTTTTTAGTATAATATAAAAAGAGAGAGAGAAAAATATTTGAAAAAATTAGTAAGGTGGTGTTGATTTAGAAGTAGATACATTCTATTCTTATGATGAAAGGATGGCTTATATACCTTATCAACTTCAAGAGAACCTTTTCTTTCCTATTTTATCCTCTCTTTTTTTTTTTTTGTTTATTGTTATGTATGTATGGTAGAGGTGGAAGCAGAGCTAGGTGGGGGTTCGTAAGCTCGATCGAACTCAATAACTTTTACATCGATCTTATATATATATGTATATTAACCCGTGAATCCCTAATAAAAAATGCTCGTCGATCGGTTCAGTGAACCCCCAAACTCTTTAGGGAGAGAGGGTGTTGGATGTTTCTTAATAGTAGTACTTTTTTTCGCCATGATAATCAATATCGCCTTAGATTTGACTATATTTATATTTGTATCAGAAATTTTATATTCAAAATTTAAATTTAAATTTAAATTATAGTAATATAATCATTATTGATTTTATTTTGTTACAAATACTTACTCAAGTTAACTTTCAAGCACTACCAAATTATTTTTTTTCTTATTAAATCTTTTTTAGCTATTTATTTATTTTAATTAATTAGTATTTTGGCTTGTTAAGTGACAAAAGTGGGCAGTGTGTATCTTTCTGTAATGACAGTTGTCCTTGATGGATTTAAATCAGGAGGGCAACTGATTCTTTTGCTATAGGAGAGAAAATGGGGTTTATGTTTTATTTATTATTATAGAGGCATACTGGGTGGTTTAGAGAAAAATAATACTAATATTAATTCAACATTATAATCTTTTAGTGTATGTTTTGGTAAAAGAAAATAAAAAGGAGTTTTGATACATATTTTGGTCATGAGTTTAATAAATTGTGTTATCCTTACATAGACCATATATCTAAGTTTAATTAAATTGATTAATTGTAATTAAGGTAATACTTAACTTAAATTTTATATTTATTTTTAAAAATTATTTATTATATAAATATCAAACTATTGGAAATCAATAGCAAGAAATATCGTTATTTAAAATTCCAGACTTCACCTCTATATTAACAATAGATAAATAAATAATCTTAAGATAATATGATACAACAACTTAGACAATAGCACGATAATAACCTGTTATAAGTGACTAAACTGTAATATGTACATGACTTTATGGATGTATACGACTTAAATTCTTAAAAAAAAATATTTTAATTTTTTGAG
>NC_028641.1:1987725-1992086 GCF_001406875.1 Solanum pennellii | reverse complement strand
GGGTAAAAAGAGAGAGAAGGGGGAGGAATCTAGGATGGGTCCTATAGAGGGGGCAGGGTTTGCCAACTAACCTACCAACACCTATCATGCATTAGGACTATGGCCTTTCCCATCCATTATCCTTTTCTCTAACTCACCATCAAACTTATATAGCCTATGTAGAAATTAGGCCTCTATATCATTTTATTTTGAATTTGAGTGACATATGAAGAAAAAAATAAAGTTATATAGGAGAAAGTAGATATATACTATTCCTCGATAAGAGATAGTTGCTCAGATCACAAGCAATATTCCTTATTTTCAATTTTAAGATTGTGAGTTCGAATCATCAATATAGCACAATACTGAAAGCTCTCGAGTGCGGTAATATATATATATACTACTTCCTCTTACTAATTTTTGTCGTACTTTTCTTTTTGATTTGTTCTAAAGAAAATATATTTTTTTCTTTTTTGATAATATATTTAAGATCAAAAGATAAAAGACCGTATTTTAGTAGATTCTATCAGTTCTAAGTTTAGAATGGCAAGAGTCATTTCCTTGTATTCTTATATTTTATGTCGAGTAAAAATCAGATAAATAAATTAAAATATCGAAAGTATATATTACTACTAGTCTACTACTATAGTAGAAGAGAACTCTAGGAAAAGGTGCACAAAACAAACAATAGCCCCCACCTTCTTTTTTAATATATTTATTTCAAATATATATATAAACCCTACCATGCATAGTTTGTTCATTTTTATTTTATTTTTTGTATTTGTGCCCCTCCAATCCAAGTGTCCATATCTATCCTCCAAAATTTTGAAATGACTTTTTCTTGAAACATGTCGTTATTCCCCGCTTTCCTCTCTCCTTCCTCTCTTGAATTGATCAAGGACAATTTCGAATTAAAATTATAATAATAAAAATAAAAATAATAATAATGATATATATATATGTATATACGCCAAATTTGTAAAGAAGGGCAAAGTTTTGACTTTTTCGGAAAGTAAAACGTAAATTTAGAATAACTATTTGATATTTGATAATCATATATAGATATAATCATGACTAATTCAAATTTGCGCTAGGCATAGTGCTCATGCTCATTAGAGGAGGGGGGAAGCGCTTCCAATTAGGAATTTTTCTATTTTTAAGTCTCGAGCGATAAATTTCTCCTTTTATAAATTTGGTGATGAATTTAGTTCCCTTCCTATTTTATCCACTAAAAAATAATAAAAATACATAAATAAATGGGTTAAAAATCCAGTCAAAACTTTTTCTGCGAAATTTCTTTTCAACCAAATGCCAAGAAAGAATAACTTCTTCAATATAGTTTTTCCATTTTTGCAAAAAAAAAAATTGTCTGAAAAAAAAATAACATTTTTTGCAAAAACTAAAAACTACTTTTAAACAAGAAAAAAACATTTCTTGAATTTTTGAACAATACTCCACAAATTCTAAATGCAATTCTTGGTGGGATATTGCACATTTTCATAGATAATATATACACATATAAGTTAATTATAAGTAATAATAATGACATATGAACTAAACTTATCTATTATTTGAACCAATACCTAATAAACTCAAGAACCCTAAAGATTCACATAAAATAACATTAGTTGGTACAAAATTGACCCCATATCCAATACACATTAGTATTGGAATTTTCAACATGTACATTGTTGATTTAACATATATAGAACATTCATGATAGATTAGAAATTTTGATTATATTGGTCATGTGGTATGAGATTACATGGAAAAATTGTCATAACCAAATATAGAAAGATTAGGACAAAAGATTCTTCTTGTAAGATTCAAGAACAAGCTAGGGTTACAAAATAGTGTAAGCACAAGTAAATTATTGAGACCTTACAATACTTAAATTGGTTAATTGATGTGTACATTTGTCATTGATGAAAATTAGAGAGGAGGTTGTAAGTCTCTATCACCACCACCACAATTTTTAATTTTTTTTTGATATTTTTTTTGTTTGCCTAATATATTCACATCCCAAACCTATTTTTCTTGATTGAATAAAAAATCCATTTGTATTGTTTGTTAAAAAAA
This sequence comes from Solanum pennellii, assembly GCF_001406875.1. Lineage (NCBI taxonomy): Eukaryota > Viridiplantae > Streptophyta > Magnoliopsida > Solanales > Solanaceae > Solanum > Solanum pennellii. The sequence continues at coordinate 1,990,028 of NC_028641.1, read as the reverse complement.
TTCACTTTTCATATTTCTATTCTTTCTCTACCTTAAATTACCATTTTCTTAAAATTGCCATTGTTTAATTTGGAAACAAAAACTTATACTCTCTAACAATTTTTAGATAAGATAGTCCTCTCATGCTTCAATATAATATCAGAACAGGTCATAATATTCGAATGTTACAATCGCTTAGTATAAAAAAAAATAGATCACCACATAAATATCAATTTGTTTGTGTGAGGAGGCACGAATGAGGCACAATTAGTAAATAAAATTGTGTTATCTCAAATGGCCATACACTTCTTAGGTAAAGCAGTGGACTCACAAGTAAGAGCGGAATGGGTGCAAGGGTTTATCTGAAACCTCTTTGGTAAAAGATTACGTTATATATTTAATATTAACTTTTTATGCATATATAGTCAATATTGAATTCTCGCACTTCTTTGCGTGTTGTCTTCTTTTTATTTGAATGACTTAACAAAAATTCTAATCCCGACACTACTTATGAATATGTGAATTGAAGGAGAAGGTCGACTTTGAAACCTATATAAACATCGCAACATGAAGTTATAATTAAGTGATGTATCACTAACAACAAAAAAGGGTTTAATTTGATGTTATCAAAAAAAAGGACTGATTCATCGAGATAGGTATGAATTTATAATTTGTACTTTTGTAGCCACTAACATTCAACTCAATCTCTATTTTTTTAAAAACATTATTAATTTTTTCATTAATTGTAAGGTATTTAATTAGATACTCTAATCTAATTAATAACTAGACATGGAACATTAGGACCCATAGAAAATTGAATAATATTCGAAATACAGCAAAGAGTGTCCCTTCCCTCTGTGCCAAAATTGGCCACAAACACATGCAGCCACAAATTAGTTGTTGATTTAACGATTCATCCATTTCTATCACTCTGTCAAATCGAGATATATGAATTCAGTAATTTCGATTCAAATGTTATAATATCAAAAGAGAAATATTATAAATTTTATAAGGTTTAAAATTTGACTCCGCTTCTGAATAAGATTATTAGCAATAAATAGTATAGTATTTATATTTGTTGAGTTCGAAACTAAAACGGTACAAAATTTTAACAAAAATTTCAAAACGGTATATAAAATTTTATATTAACCAAAACGGTAAAATCGCTGCAGGCGCAGCGACTTATCTCACCTGAAAAAGTAAAATCGCTGCTGAGGCAGCGATTTTGAAAAAATTATTTTTTTTAATAAAAAACTGAAATCGCTGCCTAAGCAGCAATTTCAAAATTTTGCTTCTTCAAAATCGCTGCTTTGGCAGCGATTTCATATTATTTTTTAATTATAATTTTTTTTAAAAAAATTACGTATATCGCTGCCAGTGCAACGATTTACCAAAAAAAATTTTTTTTTTAATAACATAAATCGCTGCCACTGCAGCGATTTATAAAAAAAATTTTTTTTTTAATAATATAAATCGCTGCCAGTGCAGCGATTTATAAAAAAACTCATTAATTTTACTTTTTTTTTCTAATGTAAATTACTATGTCTCAATAAACAACTCATTAATTTGCTTTTATTACAATCTTCTTAGTCACATCATCACATCCTATTACATAAATCGCTGCCCTTGCAGCGACTTATGTTATAATATTTTATTTTATTTTATAAATTGCTGCACTGGCAGCGATTTATATTATTAAAATTTTTTTTTTTGGTAAATCGCTGCACTGGCAGCGATATACCTTATTTTTTTAAAAAAAATTATAATTAAAAAATAATATGAAATCGCTGCCAAAGCAGCGATTTGGAAGAAGCAAAATTTTGAAATCGCTGCTTAGGCAGCGATTTCAGTTTTTTATTAAAAAAAAATAGTTTTTTCAAAATCGCTGCCTCAGCAGCGATTTTACTTTTTCAGGTGAGGTAAGTCGCTGCGCCTGCAGCGATTTTACCGTTTTGGTTAATATAAAATTTTATATACCGTTTTGGAATTTTTGTTAAAATTTTGTACCGTTTTAGTTTCACTCTATATTTGTTATGCTTGTGATACTTTTCTCTCTTATAGTAATACATCCGATTAACTTGATATACTTTATACTAATTTTTTTTATTTCTTTACCATTTACAAATAAGATAACTCTATTTTATTTTTTATTTTTCAAAAAAAAAATAAAAAATTAATGGACCATAGATGTGACTCATTCTTTTATATTTTTCGTACCTTCTTTTTTTGATAAATATGGAAATGTCGTGGGGAGCTACATGCATGGGATTCCTTTTGCTTTTTTGGTTATTTTTTTTACTAAAAAGTTTTAATATATATATATA